>NW_019213186.1:130625-133912 GCF_002532875.2 Varroa jacobsoni | reverse complement strand
TATTTTTTTCTTTGCCCCTCACACCATAAAAAGTGCTGATGGACAGCCCGCCGCCACTTGCTGCTGTCGAAGCTGCCATAGGTAGGACTGCTCTGCTATACAAAAGCGTGCTGAGATCGCCTCGCTCACGCCCTCACTGTCTTTTTGAGGGAAGGCGTCTTAGAGAAGTCGAAACACGTCGCTGAAGTAGAAAGGCTGCGCCTTTAGAAGAAAAATAATGTCTTCTACTACCTTCAATAGGTAGAGCAACAGCAACGGCACTGGCTGCAACCGCAATTAGCGCTTGGTATGGCAGCCTACTGAAAACGGCCTAACTTTTCGTATTGAACTGAGGGTTCTTAGGTAAGCCGCTCGAGTATACAGCACCTTACAGGTGAAGAAAGCAGAGAGTGAGTGCAAGCATCGGAAGGGGGTGCATCAAAAGCTGCTTCATTAAGTGACCGAACGGAGTAAGTGGGCTGGATTCACACGCACGAAAATACCACAGGAACAGCTACAGATAACCTCAGCGTCTAGGTACATACGCTGGCTAAAGTGTAACGCGAAGGAAAACCTCACACAGCTTACATGTACCTGCATACACTTGGTGGCTTGAACGGCTGACGATCCACTGCTGGAACAATGATTTCTGGATGGCCGATTCTATAGTTTTAGGGAAAACGAGATCGGACTTAGGTGTTTAGTAGTAGGGAGCAAGGGAAGTGGGCAAGGCGCTCAGTATAGCGAATATTCTCATAAAGGTTAAAGTTACTTCCAACGGGCAGGAATGCATTTTAGCTTAACGGATATTGGATATTAGTCTGTCAGGCTAGTAGTCCTGCAGCCTGCATGATCGATGGCAGGACAAAACATAGGACTTGCCGGCCATACGAAGTATATAATACCTCTCTGTGCAAAGTTCTATGAAAAGAGCGCGCGTGCAGTAGCGTTGCATGTTGTGCTGCTATGAGTCGATGAACAAATTGGCGCGAATAACATAATGAATAGCAGTAGTCGCGGCAGAACAGCAAGATGACAGGCAAACGTGTCCATGGGTCGCAGCCTGGGTATATCTGTCTAAATCTGCACGTGTATCCGCGTGCAACCTGACTGATTTCGTTTGCTTTCTTGCACGATGAAGCTAACGAGGCTGACCGAAGAGTCAGCTTTCTTTTAAATATCTCTGCTTGTCTCGATAGCCTGGTATGATCGCCGTCATACCTTATTAATAACCTTAACACCTTATTGTGCACTACATTTATACAGGGTGATTACCTAGAAATTCGCCTGGTATATTTAGTCAACGTTCAAGCCGTCACGGAAATGTACCACATTTTATTTAGCAGAACGTCGAATGAAATCTAATGTTAGGTAACGTGCGAACTAACCATAGCCAGCCTTCTAGTTGATCTTGACTGATTGATTGGACGAGTTTGTCCACGAGACGAGTCCGCCGCTCCTTGTGGTCGTTTGCATACCAAGAAGGCCATACGCCAAGAGGGCTACATGGGCCCGATGGGGATCTTAACGAAAACGCCTCAGAGGGACCTAATCGCTGCTGAGATCCTCTGCGAGCCCCGCCGTAACCAAGGACTAACCCTACGCTGAATACGCAGGCCACAGCTAGAACCTGTAAACAGTACGGAGAAGTGCAGCACAGAAGATAGGCCATAAAGAAAATCGTTCCGCTTACTTTATACATGCATGGCAATTCACAAAAGATCTGTTTGACTAACAAGTACAATATGAGAGTCAAGTTAAATAGAAGACAGCTTGTTACGACCTGTTTTTGAACGATGATCACAGCTCTGTGTGAATTGGGAGCGGTAACCATTACAGATTGTTGTAGTAGATTTGATGCCCATTTAGGTCGGCCATACGTACATACATACATATATACGCGGCAGCGAGATTGACTTCTGTTAGTCGACCCATGGTCGTAACGAAGTGGGCAGCATGGAGAGACGTCTAATTATTTAGCATAGAATTGTTTCAAGTATGTCGCTTTGGCCGTATCATTTTTTCGGCAGGACAATCTTGCACATAGGAAATCGCACGAATGGCTACAATTTGAGATAAGTGACACTTGCAGAAATACAGAGAGTCAACCCCTTACTAGCTGAACCTTATGCGTTATCTATGATACCGAAGTGGCGTATATGTTGCATTATAAAACAGGCCGACGATTTGAACTTCAACAATGGCAGTAGCCCATCTCATTGTACCCACCGAGTTCGAAGGTCATCAACAATGTTTCTAGTCCTCTGCTTTAGTTGATCATATAATGCTATGTTTTTTTTTATCGTGTGACGTTACGCTAAGCAATTGACATTGAGATTAATACTCCTCCGCCATCGCCGCACTCATCTAAACTCCCGTTATATAGCGATCATTTTCGTAGTGTATCGTGGAGCGCTCCCTATACGCTTCACTGCCCTTGAATGCTAAGGACAACCTAAACTGATATTCCACTGCATCATTACTATACGTGACTAGGTACACGAGCCAATAGAAACAAATTGCACACCTAATTGAACTATAATAGAAAGTAAGGGCTTAGTCACTGAGTGCCCACATGTCTACATGGTACTGCACGTTTTTCGATTTTTATCATCGAAATTACTGATCTATACAGATCTATAAGCGTTTGCTGAACTTTTACAGGTACACGGTTATTTGTCTTGCTAAAAACCCACATCTGTACATCACGTATTGTTTCCATTTATGAGACCCCAACTAAGTTCCTATTGAGAAACTACAAGGCTAATTTGGATTCTCGAAGTTTGTACGCAACGAACCTACAGCCATTTTGCCATAGCCTCATACAACCAAACGTGGACCGCGGATCTATCTTTAAACATATCAGATTAAGTGGATTCGACAAGTAGCACACTGCGTAGTTTCAGCTCTAACGAATTTCCGAAGTACAAATTTAGATTAGAAAAAAACGTGAGGGCTCCCTGCTCCTTCAAAGGTGTTCACCATGCTATTGCAAATCATCATTGAAACACTGTAACCTATCCAGCACGGTATAAGCCAAAGGTGTTGAAAATAATTGTAGGCACCTAAAGAAACAATTCTCAAGAAGTATATCCGAGAGCGGAATTAAATTTTTGGCTGATAGCAAACCAAACTAGAAGGGTGCAAAACGGCCAAAATGAATTTTTCATGTTTATAGATCGGACAAAAGAGGAAACGCATATTCCTTGTTACAAACAGCCCGACAAGGTTTGTCGCAATTTAGGCACCATGATTATATTGAGGCAACATCATATTTAAAGTGGGTAGCTAAAGAGAGTAGAAAGGGT
>NW_019213186.1:10626-130525 GCF_002532875.2 Varroa jacobsoni | reverse complement strand
ATTAAAACAGTAAAGCGGACGCGGTAATTCATTCCGTATTGTGTGGTCGACGTCATAGCTCCATCACTTTGGATTGGCAGATATATTAGTTAAGAATACTATAAGGATAACGGCATGGATGGGCGAAGTTACTTTTCCTATTATATACACATTTAGAGGAGCTGTCGTTAGGCCATAGAAAACTGCTGCTCGATAGGCCAGGGGACTGAGTTCCTCAGTATTCCAGTTTCTCACGCGAGGCCGTCGCGAAAATGTGCCTAATAATATACCTTCTTATATGTAATCCTCAATGAAGCCTAACACAAAATGCAAAACACAAGAAGGAACTCTATACGTTCACTCAAGTCGACACGAGCATGCGACAGAAAAATGAGAACACTTAGTATTAATCAACATCTCGACTGTCAGCGTCTAAATGAAAAGACAGTCTCTCGTGGGAGACGGTCGAACGTGGTCGACTTCGTACACACCACAAATACATGAAAAAAACGTACAATGAATTCCTGAAGAGCTAAGTCGACACAGATGTAAACAGAATACATCTGTGCCTTTTTATAACAGTATAATAATAACTATAAGAGACCCCCCCTGGAGCGCGCTGTCGCCATAATGTTCTGTGACTGTAATCAGAGGAAGCAATATAACGCTTAAGTCATCAAGCACGGCCTAATAGAAACAGAACTGAACGATGATACCATTTTCCAGATTCCTTAGATTTATCTCCGTTTGACTTTGATTTGATACTTCCACGCGTTGAGGAGTGCGATAGGTTGCGTAGCGGATCCTACCGTCCACTCTCTCGCGCAATCCATCGACAACGAAAGCAAGAATACAAATGTTGACTGGCTTTTCGAGCACTGGCCTCAAGATGTAAACGATTAAAGGGAATACGTTCGACACATACGTAAAGATAGCTATTCTACCTTCCCTAGCTGAAAAGTTTCGACCTTTTGAAGATTATTTAACTGAATATTAGAGTTCATTGTTTGTCTGAAACGTGTATAAACGCTGGGGTACCTACGCAAAGCCAGGTCATTTATCCTACTACACAGCAGCAATAGATCTATACACACATTAATAGGGTATACTATACTACGATATACTAGGGCCTAATTTCTTTAAACAACACTTCAGCTCAGATACACACATAAATCTTTGGCACAAGTACTTCGCAAGCAATTATGAGCACATGTATAATTTGAAAAGCAATTATCGTAACGATTGCGCTCTAAAGGCAACTAACTAACGGTGTCCTACGCATACGGTACCTATCTAACCGTATTTAGCTTTTTCTAACCTGGGCCTGATTATTTAGCCACCACTATGAAGCGCTCCTTAAGCTCTCGATCCCATCTTTTATATCAGTGACATTCGAAGCTTAAATTTTTACTCATCAGTGTGTCAGCCGGAGATGCCACCGCATTCATTCGACAATACTGCGGTCGCGTTTCTGTGCCCTCTTAGTCTGATACCGCGTGCGGGTCAGTATTTTCCACCGTGTAACAACCGCATCTATCTGTACGGGAAAAAACGCGGACCAGCGCTTATGTGATCCTTTGTAATTCGGCCAAGCCCATTTTTACCAATAAATATATTTCGAAGAACCACACAGAGCATGTCGTCGTTATTGCCGCCCACCTGTTTATCTGCGTTGTATGTCGGCGTTATAGTTTAATTCGCTGTTTCTCAATACTAATACTAGGTGACGTTGAAACACGTAGGCGTTACGCGCGTACCGGGAGTGGACATGGTAAGTCACTAATTTACCCTTCGAGCGACTTATATAGAAACTGCAGCTAATTATATACTTGATAATTTCAAGTCCTCTTCTTCTTGAAGCCAAAACAACGCAAGTGAGAAATAATATTTACTGGATAGCTAGTCAAGTGGAATAATTGGCCGTGGCTGGGAAACAAATGAACCGTTAAGAAAAAATGGACCATGTTATTCCATCGCCCGTTCAACTTTTGAAGTCGACCTTGTGCCTAGACTCGGCCGTCTGGATCATTGCTCTCTTATCTCACTGTTTCCATTGACCTCGCTGTCATTCTTCTCTGTTTAGGCTCAATCAATAGCAGAGTTTTATGTCGCAGGAAAGTGCTCTTCCGTCGTAAAAACGTGAGCAGTTAACACAACATTGTCTAATTAACTAGCCGTCGTCGGTATAATACGGTGCTATTTTTTTGGCTGCTATATTTTAACGCAGACCTAGGCATACGTACGCACGCACGCACGCACGCACGCATGCACGCTTTTATATTTATGATAGTTGCATATTGAAAATTAATAACATGTGTCTCAGCTGGCAGTACAAACCCTGAATATGTGGAACGGCAAAATTTAATAAGCCCATATTAATATGTACTCCCCCAAAAAGCTAGATTCAGGCCCGTTTAGAAGGCCGACAACAGAGTTAGGCGCTAAGCTATTATGCAGCTAAACTAAGTGTTAAATCCAGTTGTTGAACGAATTGTGAGATTTTTTCTAAACGCGAACTGGAATCCCGTACTAATAGGTAAGATGCTCCGTTAATGTGGGATGTATGTGCCGGTTAAAAGTTAGTGGTAACTATGACGGGCTGCAATCCATGGAATCGATGCAGATTCACTTAGTTGAGTCCTATTCTCTCAAAAGCTAAGAATCAGGTTAAGAACTTGTACAATTCAACTCAGAATAAGTTTGGAAAATTTACAGGTGAAACGCTTTATAACTCACAAAAGCCCATTTTATGAATCTAACTATTTAAAATTATTTCATATCCACAAGATGTTTAAAATTCTCTGCAATATACTTTTCCTAATATAACTTTTAAAAGCAAACACGCGGGTTGGCCTTTACCGAGTCTAAATGACCCATTTAGCTTTGTTATTGTGGACTTTATCGGAGATGATATAAAGCCTTAACAAGGGTTAACTCTTTCGAAGAGGAAAAAATGCAAACATACATATTTATAGTTAACGTCTTTAGTAAATGTTGTAGTTCTGCTAGAATCTATTAAGGCTCGTTTTCTGTCAAAATGGATAGATGTGACATTGCATGTTGAGAAGGTTTGAGACCTAGACTTGGCCTGTCATTGCCAACGTGTGAATGTCATTGAAGCTGAGTGTCGCAGAGTCCAACAATGGAGCCATGGCGGGCATCGTGAGAGCGCTGTTCTCCAACCAGTAACAGCGTACCTGAACATGAGCGCCCAGTAGGAGCAACGGGTAACAATGCTGCGTTCACGGTAGCTTTAGCCTTAACGTCGGCGCGTTTTTCATTGTTGCGTCTTTTGCCAGTACAATTTGCAATGCAGAACTCGTTCTTGGCTACTAGTCGTTCAAAGGCAGCAGTAACAGGCATCTGGCCATACATTCGCCGTAATGGAGTTAAGAATCTGAAACTTGCGCTATGCGACTGCCTTGGAAACTACCGAAGACGTCCTTTAGTGTGCACTTCCTGCTTTTCCGGCCGATGCTCCTTGACTCCAGGAGTCGTTTTAAACTACCAACCAGTGTTACCACTACTATCTTTACCATAACCAATCTCTACAGTGTCAAGGCTTCTAGGAACCCTTGGGCTCCGTTCATGACAGACAGAGCACTCAGCTCTCCCGAGATTGCTACGCCTTGTAAAAGGAACATCGTTCCAATTGTAATCTATGACTTTCGAGCATCAATCTGGTCGCATAGCGAAGACTGCGGAGCTGAATAAATACGTTGGGCTAAACTCTTCGATTTGTATAGCAGTTGGCATCATTGTACACCTGACAGCTTTCTGAAAGCGCAGTAGTAGGTTCGATAAATACAATAAATGTTTATACAACGGTGTTTTTGTGCTTGTGATCCGTTTGCGTCGTGTCGATTGACACGCAGGCTTTAAGCTCTAGGCTGTCCTCGGCAGTCGAAATGAAACTTCCTCACCCCACATTGAGTTGCGCTGTTTGTGCTCTGTCTTGCTGGAAAACTTCGCCGATCACAGCGACTCGAAGTGCTGAAGTGGATTCCACTTTTCGGTCGTCCATTTTTGTTTTTTTTTTTTCTTTTTTTTCTTCCAATTTTCGTTCCTATATAGCCAAAAGTTCGATTTAAATATCGATCGAGTTTCGTCCCCTAGTCGACCGCAGTCCAACAGCTATTCGAATATTGCTATTTTTGCTAAACAGCTTCGGACAAGCTAATGAACGATTTGTTCAATTCAATACAGAGGATCAGTACACGACGCCTCTATGCTTGCCGTCAGACAATCTCTAACAAAAAATCAACAGCTGCACTCGGCGATCAGGAAAATCCGACATGTAGCAAAAGCAGCAAAATTATGTACGGTAGAGAAAATTCTAAGCGATACAACCAGTCTACTATCGATATCAGCGGCTACTTTTATTATAATTTCTCACTATAAAAGATCTTACTCGAAGAAGACTAGTATCAGTGCGTTACAGTACAGATATATGACCAATAATTTAAAATTTCGTACACAACATAGATGCGTAACAAGCCGACCCTTTCCTTAGCCGAGTATACAATTATCACTGCTTGCTTGGCTCCATTTTATATTCCGATCTACATTTTATAGCAATACTTATTTTTCACTGCATTGCTTTTCCTGCCTGAGTGAAAATAAAATTTTCAATTCTTTCGCATATGCTGCCGATTCGTTGATGTTCCTAGCTCTTCACTTGACTCTGTCAACTGGCTCTATAGTTGTATCGTATCTTCGTCAGTTTCCATCCTCTTTGTCGTGGCTTTTCCTCAGTAGTTCTGCTATAGCTCGTCGCCATCTTTCCCGGAGCCATTAAAGCCAAACTTATGAGTTTTTTAAGGGCTAAACAACCAACTGAATTTTTGTGTTAAAAAACAAAAGTCACCACACAAAGTTAAAAACACCAACAGCGATAACTGCCGTTGCAACAGCAGGTAGCAGCGGACAAGACCACTAATCAGTCTACTAATACTAACGGGCATCGAGAACGTCCTTAAGAAAACCACATTCACCGGCACTGTTTCTCTTCCATCGCACTCTCAAGCTGCTGTCCCACGTTGCTACTTCATTTAGTGTCTATCGCTCATATATAATATTTCTATGTACAACTCACTAGCTATCCGTACATGGTCTCTGTCAAAATCGGCCTGTCGGTACATCAGAGGCGTCACTTCGTACGCCGCTGACATGCGAGATGCGTCAGATTTTACCGTTGGTGTCGCCGTAGCGACAGCGGAGGCTGCTGGCAAGCTAATAGAAAGCCATGTCTGTGTGCAAACGCTGAAGGGAGTCCAGAAAGCGACAAAGCAATACTTAAAACAAAAAATAAATCCCTTCTAGAAAATGCTACGTTTTCCTTTCCAAGCTACCGTATATGAGTATTATACTGGCAGAGAGTAGAGCAGGTAGCAAAAGCCGACAAGAGCGTTGCCTCTCGCATGCCCACCGTAGCTAGAGGACAGCGGAGAGGGAAAGAATGAGCTGTCTTGGGCCTTCCCAGCCCGGGTCTCACACCGGAAGTCAAGCCATATCACATTTTTCTTGGTGTCGGTAACGCCTTTAGTAGCGACGAGTGCTTTTGCCGTTGGAGCAGACGCCTGCTCCGGAAGCTTGAAGAAACGTACTCCGTTCGGTGCATCGAGCATCAACCGGTCCCCAAAGCGACTCGCAGGCGTGTGCAACGAGTACAGCCACCCCCCAGCATTGCGCAATTTCATACGGAAACACCGCTCACGCGTACATTCACTTCTAACTCTAACGGACGGTCGTTAGCTCCGCATTCGTTCCTCCTTTTTGCCTAGGTAAAATATAATTTTATCCAAAATGTACCGCCGGCGCAGAGCTGCTACCGTGAACGGCCTGGTACAAAAAGCGGACTTATGTGAAGCAACTGGACGATGCGTGTGAATGCAGTCAGAAATGGTTGTGCTAAAGATACGTGAACTAGGCCCGTATTTGCTATACCGCACACGAGATTCTTATATATTTAGATGCTGATTAAAACAAGCAAGTATAGCGATGAACATTTACATAGAGATAAAAAAGCGATCAATAGTCGAAAGATAAATCGTAAAGGGACGGATCACGCGGACATAAATTCCGTAAAACTCAAGCACTAATTAGGAAATAAAATTATGATCCCTATTATGGCTGTGGTACATTTTTGCCACCCTTCATTTGTTTGGCCGTAAAAACATATACGCGATAGTTTTTGGAAGTAGGTGCAGTCTCTCAAAAGTACAGGAGGTAACTAGCAAAAATTCCTTTCTAAAATAGTATTAGGAAATCAGTAGTCTAGAAAAACAATAAATCGTTCTTATTTTAATGCTTTCGTAGAGACGAAAAATGAGCTCCGCAATGTCACTTGATATCAGGAATTTCTTTCTGGTGCTTTATTTGTAATCCCCTGATTTTGTCTCACCGCAGGCTCCATTCTGCAAATAAGTCTTTATAATAATGGCCAGGTTATCTGCCTTCAAAGGAAACCCATGCATAAAGCTGCGCGTATGTGAAACACCCTCAGCCTGACTAAACAGGCCATCTCTACAGTTTGTGGATAGCAGATACATCAAGCGAAAGCGAGCAAATAAAGACAGACTCCAATGGGCCTTTGGACACTACGTATATATATATTATTTGTCTTTCTCTACAGTTTCCTGTGTTACCCGGATGACTTTACACAAATCACAAAAAGAGCCCTACAATTTTCTAGCAACAGGGTGATAAATATGTAGAATAGGTTGATGAAAATCTTCGAACGATTTCTTCTTCCTCCAAGATAAAGGGAAGAAGTCCAGTCAACGAGTTAGGTCGGTCTCGTCTTTGCAGTAACATTTCAGGGTGGCACTATGATGATATGAGACCTCATTCCACTATATGATCGAGTCCCTTAAAGAGTGGTACCTACCTTTATAAGAAGGCCTTTTCCGCCCTGAAGCCAGTGCTCCTGGGACGAAGTGGTCGGTGCAAATGGCCCATAACTACAAGGGGATGTAGTAACCGCTGACGTTTGTCGGCCGCCTGGCGGTGAACAGGGCGGCAATCCAGTCGGCGAACACAACTCCAGATCGACGCCGTCTCCAATGCTCGTATGCCATTTTGTATAACCCTTGACGAACTCCATACCGCTCCCCATGTTAAAATCATCAAAATCAGCTTGTGTTGTTGATTCATTTGCTCATTTCGGCGCTTTTCCCTCACGGTTGACGACCTCAGACTCTCAGCATGGCTCGCTCCACTTCGACTATATGATGCCCCTATCTGCAACGGCTATCGCGAGGGCGCTTGCGTCAGAATCGAGTGATTATAGCAAGATTAGTTCGGCAATAGTAAAGTACATGTTTGCATTGTTTGTAAATTTTATCGTACGGCGAAAGAAACGTGTCAGAAAATAGAGTGATCCGAAACGTTTTTGTATTTACACTTTCGTATAGTAAATGCATTGATCTAGTTTTGCCTCTGTTGCACACTAACTAATCATCGCGGCTATTTTTTAGGCTTGACATCTCATAGCGTCGACACAATCTAGTTTCCCTTAATCTTAAATACAGAACAGAATCTCGTTTAGGGTAAATAAATCGTTTTGTAATGACTAAGTAGGTGGCCCCATGCTACTTAGCTAACTGTTTGTTAATACGAATTGTGTGATATGAATATTTTTTGATGCTACGGAAATACAGAGCGATCGACAAGGCGATAAGTAGGTAGAACTTTGTAGTTATGTTGATCTATTAGATATATCGTACTGAACACACCGAAGGGAACACTTTGGCTCATCCGCATAGTGCATCCTTTTTATCAACTAATCATATCCTGTGAGCTGTTTTGTAGGAGAAATGTATTTGCAAAACCGTAGCAGACGGGCAGGCATCCTTGGTCTAGCTGATAGACATCGCTGGTTAGAGAAACGTTAGCGACGGTATGTATGTAATTGTCAAATTGTAAACGACGTTTAATGTGGAGGCAACACTAACAAAATATAGGGTTGTTCTGTTCGTCGCTGGTGCAATTAACTTATTTGTGACTAGAGAACCTATGCTCCCTAAATACGTTCACAGTACTCCATTTTAAGCGAAGAAAAGATCGCAGAATTAGCGCTAGTGGTAGTTCAGTGGGGGAGTTAGTAGCGAATGAACGGACAGCAAAAAGGGAAGAATAGCGACATTTCCATCTCATATGGGATCAAACGCGCCTAACTTCGAACTGAAAACTTATTTTTCCCCAAATGTTGTTGGCTTTATGGTGGGGTGGAGCAACCGTTAATAGCGGTCGTCGAATTCACATCTAACCCGAATTTCCAAACGTTAGACAATTGAATGTCAGATTTTTCGATGTAGCAACAGTTCGGAACTAAAAAACTTAGATGCTGTTTTTGATCAACATTTCAGGAAGTTCCTGTTTACACTGAAAGTGTTCCTCTCGTATTATGCTACAAAAGGAGCAGAAGGATTCTGCTCAGAGGGATTTATGCCAACGTCTGCCCGGCAAGCATCGACTGACGCTTCAGGGAAGATCTTAAAGGTGCATTGTTAATCTCTGAACAAAGACGGTAGTGTCCAACGATTGGTATCGAATTTTTTTTTATCCTGGAGACAAACTTTGACAAAATGCGCAGCAAATAAGATAGCTGAATTATTAAAAAACCGCAAAACTCGCTGTGATTTGCTGAGTTAGGCTAAGCTAGCTTAGTCCCCTTATCAATGAGACTTCGTTCACCATTCACACCTTTTCATTCATTCAAATGATACCGCCACCTTAAGTTAGGTAGCAGTTGAAACGTCCATCGGCTGGGTCGAAAGGGTCGTTCAAAATTGTACAAAACAACCATCTACTCATCTAAATTGGGTTTTTCAACTTGAAAAGGGACCTCATTTGAAAGAAGAACGCTGGGTAATAAACAATCTGCTAGATGTACGCGTTCGCTCGAGATGCAAACTATATTATCTTTATTCTGCGGGCATTTTTATTTCGCAAACTCCAACATTGCTCTTTACGTGTTTTCCAAACGCCATTGCGTTCAACGTCTCCTGTATTGGTAGACTCCTTGAACTTATATTGGTTTGTATCCTGTGTTTAATAGAGTATAATGATCAGTAAAGAATGTCGGACCCTAGATTCGGCAGAAGTTTCGGACGCTCCCTATGCACCAGTAACCAGTGTCGCTACGGTATTAGTTAAAACCAACCTTTAATAAATAAGTGAGCCACTCAAATTTTTCATTACGAACTTTCCACAATAAGAACGATTTGAGAAATCGATATTAGGTACACTACGGAAACAGCTCACCTACTAATCATCGTCAGGCATATAAAAAAAAGCGTACGCCGCAAATAGATGTTCGAAGTCGTCCTACTTAGCGATGCAGGCGGTAGCAAATCTGCCGAGGAAAGCTTTTCCTGAGTATTTTCCCTGTTTTCCTCCCCGTCCTATAACTAGCAAAGTTATAGCCAAAAATTTGGCGAAGTCAGTCATATTTGGCACAGTGGCTCCTCAGAAAAGAAGAAACCCATAGGGAACTTTTAGCAGATAAAAGTCGATTACGATTATCCATAGCTTCGTCTGGTCACCCTTTCGATGTTCTGTTCTTGTGTTTGGACTTACGTCCTATAACCTCCGATGTGCCTAACTGCTACTTAAAACAGTGGCAGGTGGCAACGGAACAGAAACGCTTTTACTATTGTAAAATGACAAAATGAAATGCGACATTTAGAGCTTCTACAAGATCCAGCCAAGAGAAAGTGCCCGCTTCTGGAATAGAGCATCTAGGAGATAAGAATTTGCAAGATTTTCATGGCTTTCTTTACTTGCGACATTTACAAGGCTTTGAAATGTTTGCACACACACGCAAGGTTTTATGATTGCTCTACATGCATTTCTACATATCTAATATGTTTGGTTCATGGGGTCGTTATGTTTCTTGTCTTTTGCAGCCCATACGTTTGGCTTTTGTAAAACTGGGCCTGGCTTAGGGGGCAGGCCATCAGAGCGCGGATAAGTTAAATAATGCTTCAGCTATTTTGCTTAAATGATAGTTAACAGTGTGTGTGGCCATTGGCCCGTCGCCATTATACCATAGATCGCAAACTATGTTATTGGATTAATTATTATTAACAAAAAAAGTGAGTGTATGTGCTGCAAACCAAGGTGCAGTTTATCTAAAAACATTATGGCGATTGGAGTCTTAGTCCAGCGAATGGCTATTCTGTGTATAAAACACTCGTATACGGAAAGGGCACTCGTTAGTTTACAGCTAAGCTTACTAAGATAGACGTAGGGCAAACACTTCTTTATAAATAAAAGACACGGGTAACGGTTATTAAAATGCATTTCTAAATCTAAAACTTTTATTTGATCCCTTTCTTAAACGTGGGTAAGCCTGAAGTTGCTTTGTTTTCGAACCTAAACTTGAGCACGCTTGTGGGGAAACTTATGTCACCATTCATTCACTTGATTGGACTGCGAAGCAGGCGTTGCAAGGAGCGCCTAAGGTAGTATCCTTTTGTCTGTGACCTTGTGTAGGGGTTTAACGGAGCATTTCAGATAATTTTGTAAAACGCCTAAGGCCTTTCTTTCCTAAAGCAATCGGGGACAGTAACACTCAAAAAAAGCGCGTTATACGGGGGAGAAAAGGCTATCAGATAACGCCGTTTCACAGGAAATCATCACACCACCCTAATCCTTACATAACTTCGGTGCTCTTCGCGACTCGTGATTTTTCTGTCACCATCCTTGTGCCTGTTTACCGACTCTCAACGGATCTCCCAGAAGCTGCGCTGGCGGTAGTAGAAGCAGTGGTGAAATAAATGGATCGATGCTATCGCAGTGCTATCGTTTTAGTTCGGGAATACCATCCGAAGCAACATCCACGAAGCCAGTGCGGATAAGCGGCAAGACTTTGTCTTCAGCGAAGGGGAAGGCTGGCGCTCCGTTGGCTGCCGCCACTCACGCCCGTTTGTCCCTAGCACTCTCAGTTTCCCCTGGAAACGTAGGGGGCCGGGTGTCTCGGTGGTGTGCAACTGGCAGATTGGTCACATCTTGAAATGGCATCAGTACCCCGTGGCGGCAGCGAACGCAACGCTTACAAAAGACGTAAAATATTTACTGGTAGTCGAGAAGGAAAAAAATGCGTTTTCTTTTGTTCTTTGCGAGCGAGCCTCTACTGCCGCGTTCATACGCGCATCGTTGGATAGAAAAATGGGGCGCGTCTTCGATATCCTGCGTGGTAGAAGACAACACTAAACAGCCTGGATAGCTCTTGTGAAGTAAACTGTGGTCGCTTCGATCGTTTCATGTCGCCGTTGATTACTGCGATATTCCATTAACAGCGCGACAGTAGCGATATTTAATTTGGCAATGTTTGTCGTCCAGTAGTTGTTGCCGGCAATTCAGATTTTCATATTTAGCGGTACCACATTGTTCTATATTTCGGTTGGAAGACGGCCACTCCTACAACCTCATAGGCTATTCTGCCCTAATTTGGGGACTATTCACACCCACACATACACACGCACAGACATAGACACACATCAATATATATAGTGTACAAACGTACTATTTGCCTACAAACACACAATTATTTTCATTTGTCACTCGCTAACTGGCACAATGCACTATCCCTTAAAGCACCGTTTGCCACTCATAGGCCCAACTTCTAACCAAGCACTTTGCTTGATTTGTACTTTATTGAAACAAAATAAAGTGTACTCTGTAAGTTTCAGATCTGCTTCAATGATTATTAGACAGTAAAACGATTCACTATTATGGCTAATCGTCTCTATTTGTTTCGCAATTGTCAGATAGAGTCATCTCCAACTTGAGACAAAAAAAAGTTGGTATTTTCGAACTTGCTCAACCGGTAGATGAGTGCTACGTTCTACAGCAACTTTCCTGCTCACCATTAAAGTACTGGGCACTTCGAAGTCGCTTCGCTCGATCGACTTAATCGATGCTCTGTTGAGCCGGGTTTATCAGCTGTTACTTCCTGTTCAAACCAGTCCCTTCTGCCAACTGCGCCGCGTCATACAGTTACCACTGGCCTGCCATACCACACTCGTTGTTCTACGTTCACCAGCCTGCCACCATCAGCCGTGCCTAATCTCCTCACGGGGTCCTGCAGTAGGGAAAGGGTCTGTTCTCGGAGACCCTTTCCTACGACTGCTGGCAGAACTATTCTTTGTGGCCGGCCTGCCGCCGCCTGGCACTTCCCCACACAAACAAACGCCGACGCTGCTGCATTTCCTTCTACTCAGAGTCCGGAGAGTCAAATGATCCAACAGTGGAGTAGGCTACGGCGATCTGACGATTCGCTGCCTGACATTTTATTTCTCTGCTACTTACCGCAGAAGGGCAGAGCTGGGTAAGGCGAAACAGTAGACAGCTTGTTCTACTTGGCCCCTCGGCGTGTTGTGGTAGACCATCAACTATTGAAGCCATTACCTTTGCACGTACTCCTTGCAAGCAACTGAACGATAATAATAATAATAATAATCTGGTGAATTGCGCTAGAACTACCCACAGTGGCTCCTCGGACCACTCGGTAGTAATGCATTTCTACTAACTGGCCGACAACTGACTAGTCCATTAAAATAGTACTAGTTACGCCGCTGTAAACGATAACAGTGACAACATTTTGATTTACGTTGTTCGTATTTGATTGTGGTCTATCCTTATACGTTGGCTGTACTTCTACACTGGCCGTGCATAGTCATGACCAAGAGCATACGTTTAGCACTAACAGCCCACAGCTACGCAATGGTCGACGGAAGTTGTTGGCACACGTAGACTAATGCACCTAGAAACGTTTGGTTTCTAGGGATTTTTCGAGGGGCAACACTTTATCAACTTCATGCAGGCGCAACGTCGCCGAGGCCTTGAATGGTGTTTGTTACACGTGTCGCTGTGCAGCGATATTCCAACATCAAGTAATTTAGAGACTCTGTTGATGAGTAAGATTTTACGAAATTCTACCATTGACACCATGTGACCACAATATCGTAGACTACATCAGTGTATCTTATTGCAATAACGGATAGCCGAGCCAAGTAAACTTTGCGTTTGACAAAGGTTCTCTATGTGTAGCCTATATTGTAAGCATGTAGCCATGTCTACAACTACTACTTATTCACGGCATCGTACAGCACGACCGCGTACCGTGTACTATAGTAACTATAGACAGTTTTGAACGTGAAACATTTCACATTTATGCATGCATGTGAACGTATGTGTACCTATGCCCGAGTCTACTGACGACCTCTTGCTATCACCGAAACGGTTGCAATCACCGTACGGTTCGGAAAAAAAAACCCAGCCAACAAAGGGAATCTGGAATAGAGGTTAAATGGTGCGTCGGTATAGTGCCTGCCTGTAATGTTTCCCTTTATCGTTCATTTCTCTATCACAAATACATATAGAAGCTGAAAGCATTGCGTTTTTTTACTCCTGTCTTTGCTAGCAGCTCTCTAAAAGATCTTATGTAATAGATCGGCAAGCTTCTATTCCCAGGGGCACAATTCCGTCATCCTATAACATCAACCCGTCGTCCACCCAGAAAGGCCGTCCTTTGGTCCTGCTTGTCGACTGCCTGGTGGCCCGTTCTGCCGCAAGATCGGCCGAAGAAGCCATCACGCCGCCTGCTCTAGTAACTGCTCAATTTCTCCGCGCAGTCTTCTCCACAAAACTCAGAGTTCTTTTCGTCTCTGGACGCAGCGACTACCACCGGCCAGCGGGAGTGAACGGGACGTAACGGGTGGCGAGCGATCCCATAATGCGGAGTGTACCCAGTGGGCAATCCCGCTTCCAATGATGCTGTTATTCCCCCATCGGCACCTTTTACAGTGGCCTCTCTACGTACATTACCCCCAACATTCAGCATCCTCGCGGTGTCTGCCGTTTCAGCAAGCCACCTTACGAAGTCTCCCGTTGGGGCGGCCAAGTAGCGTCCAGGGAGCCTCCCGCTTCACCACCCCGATGGCAGAAATAGTCCGGAACTCTTTTATAGCGCAACGGAGTGTATGTACCTGCAAACACTGCTTCGTTACTACGCATCGACGTTGTAGAAAGACAAGAAGCTACAGGAGTAACGTATCCTCTGTCCGAGTTACAGGTGTCGACATGATTACGACAGGAGCTCGTACGTGCATTGAAAAATAGCAGCTCCGAATAGCAAGGACGTTTAATAGTGATAGAACAAATAAGCCTGCGTTACAGAAAAATGTACACACATTGCTTCCTGCCTTGATATTATTTCTAGATTACTTTAAGGCAAGTGGTGCTAAGTAATACATCATCGATCGGGCCTGATTTTAGTTAGGCCCAATATGTCCATGCCACTTGTATTGTCAATATTAGGTTTTATAGCCTTTGTATGCTCTCAAAACCGCCAAGAGAGCAAGCATGCATAAAACTGATACAAAGACGATGAGAGTTGCTGAGGACTAAGGGACTGGAAATTTGAAATAATATTTATTTTTATTTATTGTCCATAATTTTGCTCAGCGCACCGCTCTACTCTGGCGTGGAACAATCGTCATGGGTTTAAATGATTCCTGCACGATTATAAACGTATGGCTACAACTATGCCTAAGAGTGAAACGTTGACATAGTAAAGTTAGGTTATATACGAATTTTAGTAACAATTTAATAACAAGTCGCTCAGAAAAATCTTTTCTATTCATTACTCATAAAACTAAAGACAATACTGTACACGCCACCTTCAGCTAACTTCCGTTAAGCGTATACATCTGTAGATGATCGTACCGAAGAGTTCAATGCGACCAATTTATATACAGATTTCAAATCCAGAAGCATGTTTTCTTTTTTACATTATTTTTGATCCAATTTCAAGGATACAAACGGAAAACCATCCACGCAATCGACAGTTATGATGTCTGTTTTCTAAAACGATCGTCTTCATTCGTCTCTCAGTTAGTCATCGATCAACTTATTATAAGTAATTGCTTTTGGTTCTTCCAGTCGTCCATAGGATTCAGTCGAGACGAGTAAATTCAATGAGGTAAAGAAGAAAGAGATTAAAGTAAGTTGAGAGAGGTAAAGAAATTGTAAACCGTGAAGCAAAAAAATATTCCAACAGTTCTACCTGGAAGGATTTACCCAATTGGATCACGTTGAAACAATATGTTCATTAATCGACGAGAAGCTTGATTGGATTACTATAGTCGGTCATCTGGCCTGCAGAATAAGCACGGCTAAGGAGGCAATAGCCAACGAGGCAGATCATCTGTCCCTCCAGAGCTGAAGCTCTAACATGCAGTGCTAAACGCCATTGTTACGTCACGAGCAAACAACAACGGTGAATTGTTTTCGTTTCTCTATATCTATCTCTTTCTTCAGGTAAGCTTCAACTGGCACAGCAGGAAACGTGCGCACGCAACGGAAAACACTATCGTCGCTGTCACAGTATGGTTACCTATCGCTTTTTCGCTGACCGATTTTGTCTAGCACGGGTTATAACGGGTAAAGGCTGACTGGTTAAACGGGCAAAAGGATTGCGGATAGGGGTCATGAACAGTGGGGGGTCTGAATCTACTCCGAAAAGCAGAGTGCGCCTGGCAGCGACTTTCTTTCGGCGGAAGGCGATTTTCTCCCACGCAACAACGATTTATCAAGAAACGACGTCCTACCAGGACCCAGTTCGGCAGGCCAAGATGAAAGCCTCTTCAGTTAGAGCGGAGGACTACCAAAGGAAAACTGACCACATTCGTGTTACGCTCCATACGATATTTTGGGACATTCGCAATAAACCTTCTTTCCCTCAGCCTCTCCGTCCTTTCCATTTACGTGATGATCAACATTGATCATTTACGTGGTGCTGTTGGGATAAAGTTTTGTATGTATGTGTGCACGTGTGGGTGTGTTTGTTTTTTTAGGATGCAAGGTGTGTGGTCGATGCTCACTTCTAGGGACTTTGAATTACCATTTTTTTTTCGGCCAACTCTCATATAGACAGTGGTCGACATTGGCCTGCTGAGGATATCCTCAAAGCCTCCGGCAAAGAATTCAGTTGTCAAGGCCAGAAAAACCGCGTACCGAGTAAACCGCCAAGTTGAAGAGCCGCGCCAGGGAAACGAGTTCAATAGGACAAACGTAACAATGGCATCAGAACAAAGGGCATGAAGACAACAATCTACAATATGCCACAAGGACCCATTTTTCAGCTTTCACGGTACTCAACGTCCACAGAAAACAGTGTTTTTCTTCGCAGAACACTTTGGTATAGAGTAAGAGTCTAGTTAAATGTTTCCATCTTCGAACCCGTAAATCTAAAGCTATTGTAACGTTTATATGTGCCATGAATTTTCCCTTAACCATTTGGACTAGGTCTACGAAAGCTGGCACAATCAACCCATTAACTAACTATATATGGCAGCACAATCTGTCAAAAAGGTTACCATTTGCTATTGCAAATCGTGCGCGATAAATACGTTTGGCCATAGGTAGATACATTATCATCCCTCAATCGTTATTGTGATGTTTCTATATGTGCTGAAGAGTATGTAATTAAGTATATATGGTTCTAACAAGAAGCAGCTAGACAACATGTTCCGATGCTGAAATCTCTAATTAAAGGGTACGTTAATAGTACTTCGAGCTGCCTCGTCTTTCCATATGTGACGCTTTTGTGACCGATAAGATCTATAATGTAATTGGTAATACCAATCTTTCCAATGATGCAGTGGGCGGGATTATCGTAAAACCTTCCTGAAGGCATTATCTCCTATCAAAATTCTACGAAAGAGCTAGCTCGTTTGCTGTACTCGAGATTTTCAAGCTCAATTTTGAACTTTTCAGGATATCCCGTTATGTTTTATAGTTGAATTCAATACATCTGTTATGCAGTTTCGGTATAATCATAATATTTACGTGTATGCCTAACATCTACTACTAATTTTTTCACTTTAGATTGATAAATCGCCTTACGCTGATTGCACGAGCCATTGTCACTGAAAGTTTAAACAAACGAAGATATTAGTCCACAGTAGACGCCTCGGTATTCTAGTATCTCTTATGCATTGCTTTTAGGTTTGAAGAAGATGCTGACATTGGTTTTTTCTTTGTGGACAAGTATTTCCTTAAATGGGCCACAACTTCCCTTAACTCTCTTGTAATTGGGTTGTTGTATAAGGTTGCTTGTAACAGATAGGCAACCGTTGTCTTAGCTTCCAATGAAACGCAGCCATGTACGGGCATATTAGCGCCGCTATCCTTCGTGCGTCTGAAGCTTAGACCGTAACGGGCCACTTCTTTAGCTACGACTATGTGCTCTGAGCAAGACGCCGAATAAAGCAGAAAATCGACCGTAAATTCGGGATAACATAGCATATAGATAATTCCTACGTACGCTGTTACTCATTCGTACTTATTAGGACAGTATGCAATAGAAAGGTACCATTTCACTGCCCTGAGTGAAATGGTAGTACGAAGTCTAATACAACGAAACAGAGTTGAAGTTATAAATAGGCCTTGAATTGCTCGCCCGAGTATTATTGCATTAAAAATTGCCTAATAGAGCTCGTGCATCAGTGTATCCAGCTATTCCATATAAGCACTGAGATCAGTAATGATTATCTAGATAAAAAAAAAACGTACGGTATAAAAAATAAACAAAAAATATTATTGGTGTAGTGTGGCGAATATTGATTTTTTTTTTTTTTTTTTTAGGACTTCGCCAGTATTTTGGGGATCTAAAATGAGTGGTCGGTACTCTAGAGGCCGGAAAGAATTTGAGAATTTCAATATTTGCCATTGTGATGATTTGCTACGAACCCGTTTTGCATATTACGATCGCATACACATGGGCGACAGGGGAACGACATATGTATAGAGACAGGGATCAAAAGTAGGGTTAATTAAAAGTACCACAGCTGAGTTTATATTTGAAGAAAGATAAGTAAACTGACGGTTATTGACTTGCGAAGAAAAATACTGAATGGACTATATATACATATACACTATTGACTTGTTGACGTATTTACGAAATGTATCTTTTTATCTTATCAACCGATATTGTGTGTAAGAATTGCAGTTAGTGCTTCAAGTCAGTGAAGACAGCTTTGAATACAATTTTGCACGTAACGTCCAGCTTCTTTTGCACGGTGCGTATTGCGTAACGTGCCCAAGGCGATAATACACATTTGTAGAAGCTAACCCTTTAAATTGAACAAAGAAACTCTAGTTGGACCGAATCAACAAAACACAGTATTTGAGAACACATATTGATCCAATCTAACCTAGTTTACCTATCAACGTGTCGCTCACACATGCATCACCGTGTGATCGGGTTTAGTGTTATCACAATTAGTGAAATCTAGATTATAAATGACAGCATACATAGGCTCATAATAAAGTATACCATATAATTATAATAAAAAGAAAAAAGCAGTAAATTTACTCTACTCGGCGTCTGTGATTAAGCGGTATTGTGCCGCGGTAACTGTAACCGTACGTCGCTTTTCTTTAACTGTGAACCTTTCACATTTTTCCCCTTTATGGTAGTCAGCTATAAGCCTACTTCCTAAAGGTACAAGCCCACTTTAGGCTTCAATGCGAAATATGTGGGCTAATATGCCACGATCCGTTGCAAGGCTATTTGAATTCACCATTGTCTATGTTGTTCGAGCACACTGACAAGTGTTTATTTCCTCTCCTAAAGGTAAAATAATATGAAAAAGTTGTGGGGCAAACCGATGCGTACGTTCACCATATCGTAATGTATATTTTCAACCACAACAAAGGGCACGTCAATAAAATCTCAAACTTCGGGGGGTTCCAAATACTTCGCCTTTGATCCTGCAGTCCTGAATTTCTGGCCGAAGCGTAGGCAGACACCTTCATGATAGCTGGTTCTTATCTCTGCTTTCGTCCCCCCTTCACTGCCGCTTTTATCGTAGCTACATTGTGTTATTGTTGGCAATACTGTGACGAGTGCAACTTATGTTGTCGACACGACCGACTCCTGATTTCTTTCCGTCCTTTTATTGTCTGCCTTAGCTGGGCCAGTACGAATTATTTTTGAAAAGCACGCCATTCGAAATTATCGTGCATGTCGTTCGCCTACTCTGATCAAAGCGGACAGCTACATTGAAAATGCGTCACTGTGCCGTGTTGGGTATAACCCGTACACTACAGAGCCGGGTAGTAGTGGTAGGCGTGGCAGCAGAAGAAGTGAGATCCGGAACGCAGGTCGAAAAATAACGGAATATCTTTTTAATAGCTTTAGTATATATAATGATTTTAACGTTACATATCGTTCCAGGCTTTATAGTCGTTGTACGTAATACAGCTGAAAACAAAGCTTAAAGGATTATACAAAAACGAGCATACGTTCGGTGTGATATTGCTATGTTAAGCAGCGTGATTGCACCCTAGCTAGCGTCAACATGCCAAAGAGCGAGACGCCGAAGAAAGGAGGCTGGATCAGACAAACCCAGGTCACGTAAACAGCATACATAACTATATCGTAATCCGGAACAATGCACGATTGTGAAATCGCTAGAGTCTCGACCTGAATTTTCCGGTCCAGGATCGATTGTTATCGGTCGGAGAAACACCGCAATGGGTTCGAAGCACGAGCAGCTGGAACTGGAAGCTGGTAGCTGTGACGATCTATTCATTCAACTAGGCCAATCCTATGCCAAAATTGTTGCGGAGATATAGCGGTCACGTGGAGCCACAAACAATTGTCGTCCTATACTACCGTATTCCTTCTAGAAACAAGGAAGCGGAGACGTGTCAGTCGATCTTGCTGTGGATCCTTGCTCCCTGCTGTAGGTACGTTTCCGCCGACTATAATGGGTTCTAGTATCTGTACGTCGCATACTGGCATCATGTTCCCATTCTGCCTGTCCTGTTCCTTTACTATTAACCCTCGTTCCTTTCTACTATCCCCGCCACAATTGAAACGTAAATAATCCACAAGAAATGGAGAAGGATGGCTTTAAGCAGTGAGCAGGCGGTCGTGCTTCCTGCGTTCTGCTACTGTTCTGGCTATTTCTTACGAACCATAATCCCAATTGGCAATCCGTGTGTGCCGCCGCCTAGAGGACACACACATAAAGCAATGGTCTGCAAAGCCCAACTGTTCTCTGTACGCGTTTGCATATTTTAGACCCCCCCCCCCCACACCCCAGTCCATTCACAAATTCACAATGAATTTGAACGAACGCAGATAAGCACGGGGCAGCATAGTGGGGCTTGAAAAAAACAGATGGAGCATTGTCAAGCAAAGGTACTTTGCGTGAAACCCCGGCTGAAAGAGCAGGAATCGAAAGCCCAAGAGGGGCACATCAAAGTGCAAATATGCAACTAGTATGTCCAACGTATCTCTTGAAAGGTAAGTGAACAGGGGACATAAGCGCAATAGTGAGTAAACGAATATCATAATCGGAGTAGCATATCATCAATAAATGCTAATGCTCCTTCTTCCACCAGTAATATTTTATATATGTAATGTGGGTTGCGAATTCTATCATAGGAAATCAATGAATATGTAAGACTATGTTGGTGACCCTATAGCGCTCTGCTCAACGCCGAGCGCCTGAATAGTGTCTAGAAGGGTAATAAAGTAATATTCAAAAGGCTAGCTAAATTTTGTACGTTTTTGTAACGGGAATATGAATCTAATGGGAACCCTACGATCATACTCGTCGCAATAAGTATCATCGTCTGCGGAGCGAAACTAACTTCCTGCTAATTAGGAACTGTGAAAGCAATTAGGGATTAACTCTAATGAGACATAGACTAGTTTAGAAAACTCATAAGATTGAGCAAACGTTGCGCTCTATAAAAAAAAAATGCTTTGTTAAGCCTCAGATATCACTAAGTCCAAATCGCAAACAGACGCCTTATCCAAGTCAGCCTCGGGACGGTGAGCAATAACGACTTGAATGCTATTATGGATTCAGCATCACTCGAATTAAAAAAACTTCCTTCCAGTTTCCCATGAGTTTTTTTGTTTATTTCTTTTTGCTAGAAACGTTAAGGTCTGGAGTTAAATAGCTATCCAGTCAGTTTTCTCTTAGCCACCGAAAACATCAATGATCGTCAAAGGTACTATTAGAAAAATGTATTCTCCAATAAGACGAAAAGATTGCAGTTCGTTCGCGCAAGGTCTGGGTAATATATCGGATTCAAAAAAATCTTCTATTCAAGCCTGTTGAGGGCGGCCTTAATGTCGTCTTAATGTGCGGGCAGGCATCGTCGGAGGGGAGAACGAATTTACTTTGTCTATCAAGCCTCCCTTGCTGAATAACGTCACTTAATTCAACTGAACCGTGTATAGATCCATGTCGACCGTCCTGTTTCCCTCAGCCATTTCTCTGCGCATATGCCATTTTCGGTCCATCATGTCGCATGCAGGCCTGGCGTTATTCTGGGCCTAGGAGTATCTCCCACAGCTACCGATTTCTTGGTTTGTCTCGTGTTGGCGTGGAGATTTCCACTTTTCGTTTCCCGTAGCGACTTTGTGTTACTGCGGAGTAAGTAAAATGTCAAAAATACACTTCATTTTAGCCAGGAACAGAATAGCTTTGGAGCTTGGCCTCGAGATAGAATCCCGATATTAGAACGATCTTAAAAAGGACGGATAGCGCAGCTTCGAATGGTGTACAGAAGTATACAAACAGTGAAGTGGTATGAAACGCATGAAAAAATTAACATAACATGTACATTAACCTAATACCGTCGGCTCTCGTGTGCCAAACATTACGCGAGTACGTTACAATTGTCTGCAGCAGGCGTATTACTTACACCGAAAGCTGACAAGAATTATATAGAATAATAGCCTGTTAATTAAAAATTTAAAGGCATGCTAATGCGTAGTGCTAAACGGCATAATGCAGCATATGTTCTGTCGATACTAAAAAAACACAATCAAGTTCAATTCGAGGTTTACAAAAAAATTCATTTTGCGTTAGACGCCACTAACCTCAACAGGCTTAAATTATTCAAGCTCTATTTTCCCTAAGTCTGCTATATAAATATAGATAGAATTCATAAGCGCAACAAGGATACATCAGTCGGAAGGTCAAGGATTATTCCTTCGACCGGATCGGCTTAGAAAGTCAGAGCAGGGCACTTGCTACAGGTAAACCTGAACAGACCAAGCGTTAGCGTTAATTCGTTCGATTCTTCTGGGACGGCAAAGACATTGAAGCGCGCGTGAATACGATTAATTCACCACAACTCGTCGATCAGTGACGCGGTCCGTTTCGCAGGTGGTGATGATTTTGCTAACTACAAGCCAAATTAGGCCAGGGTCGCTATAGGCATCGGCAGTTCTTCAAACAAGAACATGCTGCGTAACACAGTTTCTAGCTGCGTAACACAGTTTCTAAGTGGTGTTCTTGGCAATGAACGGCAGCGGCGGTACGCTAAGCTACGAAAACGTTTAGATGACCGTGTTTCTTCTGCCACAGTGACTGACTCCGAAGACACATCGGTGTTTGGGTACAGATAATACCAATGCCGGCCATCGCACTGGCTTGGTTAACTGTGCCTTTTCCTAAATCTGTCCGATGTGTCAGATGGATGACAGCCTATCGGCGTCCGGGATGTGGTGGTATTATTGCGGCATTGTGGGAAGTATACATTTGAATCGGAAAGGTATGTCTCCAGAGGCAGCTCAGGAGGAATCCAATGCATGTGGCTGGCGTGAGCGTGTGTGCACCTGACTGTGTGTACGTGTGTGACTCGGCTCGCCCGTGCTTGTTTGCATGTGAGCGAGTTGTGGGCAGACATGTTGGAAACACCGAATCGGAATTGGAAAATTGGAAAACAAGATTACACGCGGAATGGATGAATTGAAGACGCACTAGCTTTGAATAGGAAAGGAAAAAGCTAATGGCTTGGCCTGATGGCAGCTCTGAAGGGAAGGTGGTTGGTGTGCTTGCTAAAGCTGCCGCGGTGATGGCGGAGGCGTCGACGGTGACGCCAAAATGCAATAACTGCTGCGAGAGAAAAGAAAAATGGCCTCTTCGAGGCGGTGGAAAAAGTGATCATTGGGTTCTTGCTGGCTGTTCAAATAACTTTCTTTAAATCAAAAAGCGGCAGATGGAAACTTCAGGCCATGAACGATGGGGCACTTACGACAGAAAGCAGAACCGGCTGCTTGCTTGGGCGCGCAACTAAGAGTACCATATAAAACATCAATTTAAAGATTGCTAACAAGACAGTCGTTGCGCCTGTTGATCTCGATAACCAATGGCGGCCTCGAAATGTGTGACAACTAGTCAATAGAAAAATCGATCATGGTGACACTGGGCGACGGAAAAAATCTTCAAAAAAGGCAATTTATTGTGTCCTGTGGCTGGCCACTTTCATGGAACTTGCGTTCTGCGATATTATTTAAGTTGAATCTATTATATGCTTGCAGCTACCGTTATGAGCGCGATTTTCAAATCGATGTAGACATACATTCAATAAATTTCAAAGGACGTGTCATAGCCTATCATGAAGTATTGTAGAACTTCCAGTGAATACAGAAATTAAGGTGCGCTTAGTTATTTCTTCGTTCTTTTTTCTAGGGTTAAAGTATTTAAGCCGGAATTATTTCCACTATATAGCACGTTATGGCAATATATGAGATTCAGCAAAATGGTATTATTCCATGTTCAAACCAATCTACAACTGAGATATGATGCTCGGAGTGACTGAGCAAATATTTTCTTGTCATTTTTGGTCCGCTGCTAAGGATCCGAAAATATGTGCTGAGGGATGTTACATAAAAATGGCTAGAGGTGTAACCGAAGCTCAGCTTTAAATCATAATAATCTTCCCCGCTTAGCACTCTTTTACATTTGATATTTCAACGTCAACGTGATATTAAGCGCAATTTTGAACAAAGCTCGTCAATATTGCATATAAAATTGTGAAATAAAATTGAAAAAGCCTTTTACCCAATACTGCGGTACTTTCTGTGTTTGCGGGTTCTGCTCAATATGGCTGGCCTGAAAATGACAAAGATGGACATCCAGCCGAGTTCCGAGTCCCTTTCTGTTTTGCTTGCTTTTATCTTCGATAGGCATTTGTCTGCCACTTGCACACCATCTTGTGGTCCTTAGTTTCCATTCTTTGTCGCGAACAACATGCCGTAGGGCAGTGCCATCGTCATTGTACGTTCTACTGTACGTATATGGTTTCGTAGTCGCCTGTTGAAGATTGCCTGGCCCCTAGCTCGAAAATAACTTTATGTTGGGGGTACGCTGGATCGGGAGACGCCGGCTACTTCCGTTTTAGACTTACACTTTCGCGTATAACCCAGTAGTTCTGCATTAGTATTCCTAGGTCAACCGTATGAAACTCATTCTGTATGAAAGCGCGTGATTGTCTGGATTGGTGCAAGCAACCTCTAGCAAAATCGCAAGTACAAGGTATCTGTGAATAAACTTATTTCGAGCAGACTTTAATGTGTCTATTGAATTGCAACGCTGAAATTGGTAGACTTAAAAACAGCTGATTAGAAGACGCCTGTCCTAGAATAGTTTAAGCGATGGAAAAACATAAGTGTCCTTCAGGCGGCAAATAGAACACGTGAAAACGCGGCGATAATATGTGTTTAGAGCGGATCGCAAAAAGATATCCGCAAAAGTATCGTGTACTAAATAAAAGAAGCCGAATTGGGATACTCAGAGCCAGAACTGTGCAGGCAACAACGAGAATAATGTTACGATATGGCAGTTCTTCTTTCGTCCGGTACGTCTCCATGATTTAGCGGAGCCACAACTTCTGTAAAATTAGTGTACCAAATTTAAAAAGTCTTATCACGAACAACCATTCAACCATCATTCTAGCAACTGATCTTAACACGCCTCCAGGCTCCAATCTGGACGAAGCTAAAGGACATACTTTAGCCAAACAATCCCATCATTCCAAAGACGTCGTTACTGGGCCCAGAAGACAAAACTTGAATTTCCCTGTGCAGTGTACCGCGCTGCATTGACATTGAAGTTGAAGGGCTTGTCAATCTTTTCTCACTGATTACAGAATCTTCTGGTCCTTCCCTTAGGAGATGCTGAGCAGGACCGGCGCAAACTCAGAAAATCCAGGGCTGAATTTTCATAAGCAGTATTGATGTACTTTATAACTTTTGGACCAATCGTTATTGTTCAATATAATACTATATGTAACGATTGTGATATAACAACACTATATATTGAACATAATATGTTGCGATGTATTATGTCTTGGACAAAAAAAGCTTCATGGAACGACCTGCATGTGGAACTTCCTTATTTTCATCGAAAAACGATCGTGCAGTAAAAAAAATTGTACCGGCAGAAAGCGGTTAGCAAAAATGTATTCAGTGGCTTCGTAGGTAACAAACAATTAGCCAGTCTAATTGTTTCGTGGTCATCCCGCTAACTAAAACCAGTTCGATAACTAATGCTGGAAGCGGTTCCATGTGCAGTTAGTTATGTAGCTGCAGTCTATGTAAACCGAACGCCAGCTGTTAAGCCGTTCCGAAAAAGTCTATTTTTTTGTGTGAATGTAAAGAAGGATGTTCTTTTGGTGATTGAGGTGGGCCCACTGTGATGGATAGATAGAAACCATGACCTACCATGCCATTGCTTTCCTGTCCATACATTAACATGACATCAATCAGGAACTATGCGTAGAAGGAAACTACGCGTTTGACGAATATTTTATCTTCATTTCATATCGAGCCACGTAAAGTTCCACTACAGTAGAACTAGCCCTGTAACTCACAACTGACGCATAGGGAGTAGAGAGGAGCCTTTGAGCGGGTTGTTACTTGCAAATAAGTCACTTCTTTTCCCTCGCAATCCGTCTCTTCGTGAAACGACGCTCGAGTTATTCGTTCCACATCGTGTCTGTTGACTGCATCGTCATCAAGCTATGCAGGAAGGAATAAGGCAACGGAGTGACAGGACTAACAAAGTAACTAGCTGTGGCCTAGTGGCCATTGCAGCGTAGGCCATGGAAATACATCGCGTGGTTTTGACGGGTTACCCCGACGACCTCCATCCGCCAGCGTTCCGACATAGACGGCTTAAAGTGGATACGGCGTATTACGCTGCGATGCCAACGATTCTGACCTAGACGCTCGCGGAGCAGCATGGTTTTATTCATAGTTGCCCTAGTAACCTAAGTACTAGCCGTAGAAGTAGTAACCGGGCGTGGGTGACAGACTCAGGCCACTGACACTCGGACGGCTTGCCAGCCAGCCAGCCAAGAAGCCAGCATAACACCAGAAAAACTACAGAGGATCGCGCACCCCGAACGGGTCGTCGGGTCTGCGCTACAGAAATAGAAAAAGAGAATTAACGAGAAATAGCTGGACGAGAAAAATGAGGATACAACGGCAAATTTAGGGTAGTAATGACTGACTGCGTCGGGCGTGCTACTCTACTACGCAGCCTCGCAATGCTAGCGGCTCTGAACAGGACAAGGAAGAAAAAATCTTCGAAGATATGTGGCTGGCCGTTTGTATGTGCGCATTAGGAAAGCTTGCATGATAACGTCAATGGCAAGCCGCGATCACAGTATGGAAGAAGAACTGACGGCCCGTAGCACAGACAGTGGTCACATAATCGCACCCCGCAGATACGTTTATCTGATACAGATACGCTAATAGATACGTTTAAAAATAGGCTCGTGGAAGTAGCTTAATATGGATTCCATAGTAGTAGGTTCAGTTTTCCGAAAAGCTGAAGAAAGCTATCCGTCTGTTTTGATTTCTTACCTGATTCCGCTTGCCACTGAAGAAAGCCTTGCGGGAAAATAAAGAACGGTTTCTATGTATGCATCTGCAATACGCCCTTAACTATCCGATAATGTTGAGTTTATGAGAATACGAGCTTTAGTTGTAGAGTTGTATCCAAAAGTAGACGGCAAACTAGAAAAACACCTTTGTTCCGTGCAAAACCTAACTGTCGTTTCTTGGAACACCGTATATTGCTCTCTGTAAACTTTCTCAATATAAGATACATTTGCATTTTTGCGAACACTGGTCGCAGGAGATGCGAGTTGGATACTGGAGTTTTACATTGCAAACGGCAAAAAATCGTTGGGTTTAGCGTTCTCCAGACCGCTGAATAATAACTGTCAACTAAGGAAAATTACACTATAGACCTGGTCTGATTGCAATTGCAGATCTAACCTTAGTTCCTGCGACAAAACGCATTGATCACTGCGTCCATGGCTGCAATAAGCGAAACCAATTTTATTTATTTAGCATTTATGTATGATTAGCTATAATTATTCTTTTTTATCGTTTTATTCTTTTATTATCTTTTATTCATTTTTTTCTTTAATTTACTAGATTTTTTTTATATTTATTTATTTATTATTACAATTACTGACAATATTTTTCTAAAAGCGTGTTTATAATTTTAAATGGAAATAGCAAATAATATTGCAAAGTATTTTGAGTGACTGCAACCTATGAAATTTCAAGTTAGTCCTTTATTTTACAGTAAATAAAAAAATTTGAAACGACCAATTTAATAAAATTTTAAGTCACAGAACAACACAAATAATGGCGACCTATCAGGAGAATATTTTCTGGCATTCACACGTATTCGAATCTAGGTAAAGAATACTGGGCTTCAGCAGGGATCTTCGATTTCAGAAACCATCCAGCTTTAGCCTTACTACGGTGGACTGTCAACTGTCCTATTCCCTGCTGAATAAATGAAATAAACGATCTTTTATGCTTCAAATTGTATAAGAAAATATTGACAGTTAAGGTGCCTTCTTTCGAGGAACAGTAGTTGACACTTGTGCCAACATACAGCAAAGCTCAACTGAATAAAATGAGTTTATTAAGCCAAAATTTAATTCAAGTTTGGCCTGACATTCGATAATTGCTCTATTTTTTGCCGACACAGGCCCTTAGAAAAGAATCTTTCACATCATTGCCACGATGAAACGAATTAGCATTCCGTTTTGCGGGAGCCTTTTGCGGGAAATTTAGTCATCTGTCAAATAAACCTTTTGTTTCATGTTTAATAATCTTACACACACCATTTTAAATTTTTCGTACAGTATGTATGTTCTATTCTAGGCTTCTTCGCCTAGGGCTTAGGATCTAAAATAGTTAGATTCTTTACAATCTTACTCCTTTACCATCCACACCAATAGCCTGCCGAGGTAACTGCCGTAATCGATACATATGGCATGTGCCTCCGAGAATATGTGTCAATCGGGTTTATCCAGCGCCATATACGGATTTGTCCTAACAAACAAAATGTGTTATTGTAGTTGTATCGCGAATAAATGCTGTTTTTCGTCAAGCTGCTAACTGTCAGGCCGCACCTTCATGTCGATAAAAAAGAAGTGGACCTAGCTTCGCGAACCTAGCAGTTATGCTAAACTCCATCAATATTTAGGCTTACGATAATTTTATTTCAACAGTGCACACGTGCTTTAATGTATCGAGTACTGTGTTGCACACTTCTGAACTAATAACAAACAGCAATTCTATTTACGTTTTAATGCAAACTTAAATAGCAGATTTAAAAAAAAAAAATCTACTATTAGTGATTGAGCAATTTTTTCAATGGTCAACCGTCCATTATGCGTCTCTACGCGGCCCGGATTCCACCACAACATGACTTCGCTCGGCCCACTGGGTCTTGCTAGATCCAAGCATTTGAACTAGGCGTCTGGCTAGTAATTTTGCTTTTCCCAAAAAAAAAATATTCAAAGAGTCATCGAAGTAAGCTTATCAAATGGCCTAAACAGCTTTGCTTGGTAAACAGAATTGTGCCTTCAAACTAGAGACTATAAAAATGCCCTAGGTCTATGAGACGCCTGATGATATTGACTTAATAAGCTTTTTTTGACGTTTATCAAAATCAAAATGCGATCAATTTTAGCTAATTTGTTTTCGGCAGAGAGAAAATTAAGGCTGAGCTAAAATTTGAGATTCGCGCAAATAATACCAGTCGTCTCGCACCATTAGCAAGGCTCTCCACAATTGGTCCTTTTTTAGCGCAGAGAAGTGCACGAAGTATTAGACAGTTACGCTACATCCATGAACATGCAACACTAACCTCTGTCACGCAAATCAATAAACTTGTATAAGATGCAAGCATCAGACGTTATAAGAAGTATCGCAAAAAGCTATATTCGCAATTTTTATGTAGCTGACGGGTACATGACGTGTGATGATACGTAAATTTCCCTAAAATGTATACCAAATCGATTCCGCCACCAATGATCATCGTAACTATCTATTTTGAAAGCAGACGGCTGTTTGCGTGTGCGCATGAACACTTGGATACAGATCGAAGAGTATATGGGTGTTCCTATATCATGAGTAAAATTTGTCGTCTACTTAGTTCGGAGTATATCCCCAATATTTTTCCTAAACGTTTGTCTTTTCGGCCTGTTGTCTTCTGCTCCTCACGAACTCTCCAATGATAGCAGTGGGTAATGCACATGTGTTCTGAAGTTACGGGCACGTGGTAGCCTAGGTTCGAATCCGGGCGTGGACACGTTACGTGTCGTTTCGGGAATCATCCGTCTGGATGAACGCTCATGTGGTCTGCATGAAAAGCAACGGTATTAGAAAGCGGCGCGTAATGCTTTGCATAATGATATTATGCACGCTAAAATAAAACCAATTTGCCCCCGACATTTGCCATTTCCATAAATATACGTATACGAGCGTACGGAATAGAATGCGCGAAAAAAGTTGTAAACGAAAAATAAAAGTCATTCGTTCCAGCTAACTGCTAATAAATCTCTTTGATATCACGTTTAGAAGCGTTTCGTACCATTAAACCAGTCTTAACGGATCCAAAGGAAACGTACGTCATAGTACATTACAGTGAATACTCCGTGCGCATATCCCCCGATAATATAGGTGTCGCTAGTAAGGGACGTTTACCTATACCGCAAATATTCTAACAAACACCTTTGGGCATAATGCCCTGATGAGCAACCCTTGAAGCCTCCATTCTGTCAATCTCTGCAAAGTACCTGTGTTTTAGAGATTTCAGTTTTCCAAACATCGCCATTAGCCGAAGTATATAAATTCACGTAGAACGTACAATGAAGTTCTTTCCATTCATGTATGTTACGATGGGTTCAATACATTGTAAGGACAACTCATCGAAGGTACTCGAAAGCCGATATTTAGCACGTGAAGCTCTATCCATGTTGAGTACATGCCCAACATTCATTATGGATTCGTCGACACTTCCTGTAGGCGATCTCCACTAGATGGCAGCACAAGTCACATCTAACTAGCAACTGAGCTTTTTCGTTACTCATTAAATAACTCGTAATAATAATAATACTCGTATAACATTATAAGAGCCTCGATTTTGCGCATCTTCTTATAGTCAGCACCGATGAACAATTGTCTAGATATATGCTTTTGATTCAAATGAAGCTCATTTCTGCCACCTTGCAAATCACCTTGAGATCGAAGAAAAGTACGAATGCTTTATCTAGATGTGACTGGCTTAAATAAATTACAAGGGTGTATCTATTTTCATGGCTATGTGGAATTCTACTTTATTTCGATCGCTTCGTAGAGGCGATGAAGGACCGCGAGAATAGGAAGACATTGTTCCCCCACAAGGGAACAATACTTATATCACTTGAACAATATTAGGAGAGGAATAGCTCTTATGGGGGTGCAATTGGAGGCGCTAGCCACGACGGGATGCTCGCACCGCGATCGCAGCTTCATCGTACCGCACCAGTAATAGATACTATAACATTTTATGAGTTGCTCGGATCTGCGTCGAATTGCGGGAATGGAAAAAGCAGGTCTCAAAGAAACTTTCTTTCCATTGCTTATATAGTGCTCCGGCCATGTATTCGGAGCGCTTATATACATTAAACATTGTAAACAAAGTGCGGGATGTCGGCACATTTATGCACATTAAGGCCGTTTTCTCGATGAGTCGTATTTAGCTCAGCCAGCCATTGGATTCACTTATGTGAGATTTTGACGCTGTTGATTTCATTGTAAAGCAAGTAGCAGAAATAGCTTGTGTCAGTATATGTTAATATTTACTTAATTAAATAGTTTCCTTTTATATGATCCTAAAGAACTCAAAGGAGAAACTTATAGTCGCGATGAAACTAACGTCCGTCAGGTATTTTGCTAATTTTCGCTATACAGTTACTCAATGGAAAACACTGTTATTTCTACTGGAGCCTTCCTCTCCTTGCTGTATATTTATTCTTATGTTTGTCAAATAAATTAGCCACTATGCCTTGGCTTTATCACTATTTATTTCTTCGACGTAAACAAGTTCTTTCAAAACAAAATTTCCTTCAAAAATTAAAAAAAAAAGTTATATGTGTAAAATTTACGATATATTTTCCACATACTTAGCAAAATCTTTCAAAGTAGCAAAAATCTCGATGCACACCTTGCTAAATATAGGATAAAACATCTGTGCAGTAATCCTTGGTGTCTATATTTGTTATAATTATAAGATTTTTAAGATCGCGAGTAGCATCAGAGAAAAATCAACAAATTATTTTTTTAATTATCTGCGTCAATAACAAGAAGCTGCCGCCTATTTTTTTACAACGTTTAGCTCAAATTTAGATTTATCAATTTAGATTCTCGTTCAAACGCTTTTGAAAGTGTCTCATTATTAACTCGATCTATTTCAGATATATCTAAGTAATTCCAGTGGCACCGGATTCTAGGAGATAGATCGACCTTTAAAGGGTAAGGGTAAGCTTTCCTTGTTTAGAGTGCCTGCCCAATATGCGTTTTCAGAACCGCTAAAAGCTGCTGTTTCAGCTCTATTGGACGGCTTTGAGAATTTGGCTTCAACTATTTCTAAACTTTTAGGTGATCTTCATATGCACTAACTCGTGTGCGTCATCTTCCCGAGGGGAGAAATCTCTGCCGGTCATCGTTAATCGCCTAGAACCTCGGCGGTTTAACTGTCATCATAGCTAATCCGTTCCAAACGTACATATTCCACTGTTGTTTAACATCTATTTGCACGACAAATTCAACGCGTCTTTTTTCTTCGTATGAATGAACGCATTGGGTCATCAAAGGTTGTCAAGAGCAAAACTTGCTAAGAATAATGGGGAAATGTCCCGCCAAGTGTGGCTGTAACGATAGTCCAAAGTAATGACCGATTCTTTTGAAGCTTTTTTAACGTAATTTGGTTTTGATTGCGAAGTGGAAAATTTGGCCTTGCGCAGCTTTACAGTGACCGAGAGGAATCAAACTTCTGTCTCTAAAGCGTTTGCTTTAAGCGGGACCACTCTGTTGAAGATGGTGAACGAGATAGTGCCAGGACAAAAATAAGGGGACTGAAGTAGCAGTAGATTAATTAAGACTGTTAAACCCAAGATGAAGCCCCCACGCCTCTACTGAAGGTTAATGACCAATCCTTGAAACTTTGCCCTTTTTGATGGCTCCATCATAGCTGCAGGAAAAGGTTCCATAAAAAAGCACATGGCGGTAAAAGGCTGCCAGTAAAAAGGGCTTTTTTGCTGATGGCTCCTTTGAGCTGAAAACAACAGTTTCGACTTAACGGAATATCGGATATCTTATATTAGTCATGACAAAGGCTGCGAGCACTCTTCTCGCCTGTCAAAGAATTGTCAATAGACAAGCATAGAAAATGGTCATATAGCATTAGATTTAGTTTAAGTTCATACTGAAATTCACGTTCCACTGCGGAAGGGTTTCAACAGAATTGTATATGAGCCGCATCTAATTAGCATTTACACTGTGCAAACTGTTTATTGAACTTCTTATTCTTGAAGGAGTTCTCTGGAAGAATTTCTCTAATAATGTGCTTGCCATTATTTTAGATGATCTTCGCCCAATATTCTACTAAGTCAACAATGCCACAGGTGGCAACACCGAAGAAGCTCGTTATTCTTCGTATATCTTAATATATACGAAGCAATACATTAATCTCTATACACCTAAAGAATCGATCGGGTATTTTGCGGAGCAAACCGGTCTATCGAAACCAGGTTGGGTCTTTATATTGAATAGAGAATAGCATCTTTACTAATATTTCGTAATTGTTCTAACCGATTTAGGTTGTGTAAAAGAAAGGTTACGCCAATCGAAGAGTACCATCCATTATTCATCAGTTCTCTGCGCTTTTATGTAAGACCTACATTGGACCAGTTCATACTATAATATAAAATTTCTTCAATATATGCCTTATGTTAGTTGACTCGCTAACAATATTCTTGACCGTTTCTAACGTTAGATGCGAATTTCCTGAAACCGTACACAAAATCGTTAGGCCTCTAATATTGTAAAGCGTGGAATTTTCGTCCTTAAAGGACGCGCACCACTTCTGAATTTCGCGTTCGATAAATGTTCAGATGCCACATGCTTTATTAAACATCTGCGTCGCCTTCAATCCTATCTAAAAATAAATAACATACTGTTAGGTGGCAAAGCGTTCATTCTCGTTCTTGATCTTTAGTTAGACCTAGCAACCACAGCTCCACGGAATTACGCTAACTCAACGTTTATGAATAGCCACGATTTCAGACCCTCTCATTAGCATAATCAGAGAGCCTTCCTGTAATCCAAAAGGTTTTTGATTTAAGTAGCCTTCGGCCTTGAACGCTTCACAGAGCAAGCTTTCAAAGTTTTCTGAATATTGTTCCACATCTATCTCCTCAACGTTGTAGTACAATTGGCTACGTCCTTTCCGCTGAAGACATGTGCCCTATTTTGTCAGACCTTTCAACGATCTTATGCTTTAAATCGTGGCCATGTACAAGTGAGGTTTACGCGGTAGTTAGAATTTACACTGTACATACTGACTCCACCCGGCAACGGTAAAACTATCTGGTGGCGTCATTCGCACCTTTTGCGCTGAAGAATTCGGTAGCGGCAGCATGGAGTTGCTACAAATTACATCTGCGCATGCGTAGTTTTTTCGGCATCAGTGGCGACAGCATAGGGGTAACAATGGCTCGTCCACTACTTTGCTTTACGTCACCTCGTGAGAGAGGGTGGAGGTTATGCTGTGGCCATGCTGAAGATAACGCCCTTCACATATATTCAATCTGTTATAAAATTCAGCGCGTTTCTTTTTAGCAACATAAAGACCTTATTCATGATGTTCTGTCTACCCAGATCTACTACTAATGGCCAATTTAACCGTTCCAAAGATAATCACATGACTTTTCATCTAGAAATTGAAGTTATATAAAAACAGGTTCCTTTTGTTGTTTATCTCCTAATTCATTCTGCAGCAAATTGTTTAAAATCTATGTTTAGTTATAGGAACTTCTCAAGAATGGGTAGTGTTGACAGTATAAATAAAAAGTACACAAAAAGCATCGGTACGTTCGGTTCGAATAAATATCCTAATAGATTATAGATTGGTCCTAATCGTTGCGTGGGTAATGAGCCATGTATATATGTATAGATACAAAACTAATAAGTGTAGTAAAACTTGAAGTAAAATGCTGATGATTTATTCAATCTTGAATTGATAAACTGTACAATCTTACCTCTGTCACGCCATTTCACTCCTGCACAGCCATGTGATTGGTTAAAAAGAAAATCACTATCCAGCTACATTAGGTTGGAGGACGAAAAATTGCGTTTCTACTACTGTAGATGAGTTTTTGTCAATAAAGTCGTCCGACCTAGCTCGCATCAACGTCAGGCAGTGCGAGCCTATTTGGGTACGAGATTTATTAAAAAAGTCGTTGGACTGATGGAGGTGTCTTCTTGCTTGGTAACCTGACCTACCGAATCGCCAAGTTCCCTTAGTGGGGGGTGGACCTCTATGTATCCTTATTATTTATATTATTGGGGCTTATTTTTACGAAAACTCACGAAGGCCTGTTTGCAAAAATGTTCGATATCTGCAGGACCATCATTTTTCTCGTTTTTTTTAAACATTTTTTCCATTTTTTTAAATTTTAAACGACTTTTAGACACTTTCTATAAACTTTTCTGCGATAGCGTCAACCGGTATTCGGACCAGAAGGTTCCTCATCTTTTCATGTTTTTCTAGATAACCGCATATATAAGAAAAAAACGAACGTGACAGGATTTTATAAATATTATTTATTACAATGTACCTGTAGCTAGCAAAATTAAAGTTTATTTAACAGCTTTTACCGATTTAAAAATCTACAGCTTGGTACAGATAGTCTATCTTTTGTGAAACTACATACGAATCACTCAACACTGTTATCGTCTTTTTTACTTTATAATGCCTATTGTATTTTTTCAATTCGAATGTATACCTTTCCCTATATAAAATTAATTTATAGTATACTATTATAAAAAAAAATAGATACATTCTGTCCAGAATGAGAGATATTCCCCATTATTAAGTTTTCCTGAATTGTTTCAATGTTAAACTTTGAATTGTTCTCAATGAACTCAAACGTGTTGATTCTTAAGTGCATTCTATATCATCTGTAACTGTATTAATTCGTTGTTACAACTATAATAGGAAGCATAGTTGAAAGAATATTTTATCCTTATGCATTGCTTTGCCTTATTTGAATCACAGCCTTACGGCGACTTCGATCGTCCAAAAATGCCTTTTGTATCAAATATCTGTTTGGAGGATATAACGGTAAAATATATATATATTATTGCTTCTTTCGTGCCTCGCGTAGCATAAACGTTTAGTCACTAATATCGAACCAATAAACATTCCTTTACCTCAGTCTAGCTCTTTCACTTTCATACACGCTTGCCTCTGTCCTACCAGCTTCTGATAAACGTTAAAAGCCCGTGCTAAGAATCAGGCTTAGAATCTTACTTGTTTCTTAGTCGTCCGCAAAATGGGTCGCCTTTTGCGCTACTGTTATCCATTGCAAAGCTGAGAAAGTCGTTGAAACCATAACTGTAACACCCCAATGGTGTGCTACATGTGTATGTAGATACTGGATAGAGCATAAAGCGCTTACGCTAACGGTCACCTTTAATACCTAGCGTCTTGTAACGTTTGGCGGGCGTCTCATTTAAATTTCGATGGGTTGGTGCTTACCCATTGCAGAAGGTCGTACGATACGCTAATATTTCCCGCCGGCTTGCCTGTTCATGTGCTTGTGTGTGTATTCGGTTGAGTTACAGAAACTCGATTGGTTTCGTAACTTTCGAAATCAGCAATCTTTCGCATCCTACTTAAAGGTAGGTGGGTTCAAGCGCTGAAACCTACCGGTTATACATGTGTGCTTACCGACTCTGACAGGCTCAAACCATTATGCTCTGCTTAGGGATTCTCTGTGTTGGCGCCTTTTTATAAGCGACCCTTTGCAACTTCGCTAAGCTATCTCCTTACCCTATTGCCTTTTCAGTCCTTAATACAATGGGACATTGCTATGGCAAGATCTTATGTAATGTATGACTTGGCTTAAATGCTTAAGTAAAGTGGCTGGTACGTCGATATTTCATTGATGTTTAAATAATGGATATGTTCGTTGGCTTTGATATCTTAGCGCTTAACTCAAAACACAACTATGTCATCTGTCGCTCTGATGTGGCTACACAACAGGAATTCCGCTGAATGCCATCATTATTTAAGAGCAAATTGTCTATTGAACATAATACAAACGAGAGTATGCCTGTGTCTGTACGGACGGGAGATCTGTGCGTCTAAATATCCAATAAATAAAGTGCCAAATTGATTAGACGTATTCTGTATAATACGACCTTAATAGGGTGCTGAAACACTAACCTATCAGTTAGAAGTGTAAATGATTCTGCATATGTTACCGTACTGTTTCTTTTGAATTCTCCCACAGAAAAATTGATTAAGTTAGGTGTGGAAGTTGGCGCATGATTATTTTTCTTGAAGTTATCACTTGAATAACACGTATTTGTCCAAATCGTTCATATACGAACAAATTTAAAATCTATACTGTTGTCGCACATATCGAAACACAGCGGCACAGAATGGCCAAGGTTCACGTGTGCAACGTCCTTGTCTACGAAAACCCTTCAGCCTTCCTGAAGCCGTTTCAGTTTGAGATCACGTTTGAATGCATCGAAGATCTCAAAGAAGATTTGGAGTGGAAGATCATTTATGTCGGCAGTGCGGAAAGCGAACAATATGATCAGGTAAATGTGTTTAACATTTGCTTACATTCGTATCTTTGATACAACTTCTTGATGCAAAGCATCGTATTATTTTTTAATTAACAGGCGTATAGTGCACACATGGATGTAAACTGATTCTTTTTTCGTGTCAAAAAGCTTGGTTATCATTTCAATTAAATCTGCGGTTTAAGTTGCTACATGTTTTGAAAATTTACATCGAAATAGTTTAAATAACTGAAAAAACTTGTGTGAATACTTATTTAACTCATATGAACTTGGATATAAACGGTGGTTAGCCGATGATTGTCGCAGAAGATTTAGCGTGTAGCAATTGGCGATGGATAACTATAATAACGTCGTCGCTCTAATTTGTCTCACTCTAGTCTACTGCCTCACTCAAACTGGAATAGCGAAGTATTAATAATCCTAAAAGACTTTCCCATTTATTAGAGCACTGATTAATTAAAACTAAGGAACTACTGTGTTAATGGCTAATGTTCTGTCGTACGAACTTCACATTTTAAAGCTAAACTTATCGATACTTTCTATGTACTGATCCCTCCCCCCATACCTGATCATAAGTTATGTGATAAAAAATTGTTGCCTTATCATTAAATGTAATACTTTTTTAATAATACTAGAATATCATGCGATGCGTTTTTGCTTATCAAATTCATTTACTTATCATTAGAATTTACTTAATATTGAAGCTTCCTGTCTACATTCATTATTTGTTATCGGTCTTCGTTTTGGTATATTGCAGGTGTTGGACACGATTCTCGTCGGTCCGGTTCCTGAGGGCAGGCATATGTTTGTCTTTACGGCAGACCCCCCAAATCCATCAAAAATTCCAATTCAAGATCTCGTGGGTGTCACCGTTGTGCTGCTTACGTGTTCTTACAAAGAAAAGGAATTCATTCGAGTCGGGTAGGTTGATCCAAATACGATTGCTTGTCATTGTATCTGAAGTTAGGCACAGGTTTCAGCTTTTCAGCGTTTTTTAAACTATTGTTAAAGCTATGGCCTAATTAAGGCGCTAATTGTTGATGTCAGACTTCCTCTTGACCGACACTAAAATTCTGATTTCTATTCTCTACTGCTTTATTTATCTAGTTACTATGTCAACGTGGATTACATCGATGAACTTAAGGAGAATCCTCCAGCTACACCTCAATATGAGAACCTTGTACGGAATATCCTTGCCACAAACCCTCGCATCACGCGATTCAAAATAAACTGGGATGACAATCACAATAATGGAGTACGTATAATTAGGCGGAACGAAACCTTGAGGAAGAAAGTTTTGACCTTCCCAGAGAAACGATTTTCTCCACATAAGACTTTGAATCTGAATATCTAAAAAATTAAAAACATGAGTTTTTGCAATACGTTTTGCTTAGTATATGCATTTCATATATTTGAAATCGGTTACCCTGAGCAACACCGATAGGCACCGCTTATGACGAACCATGAAATCTCAGCCATCCAGTTGAGATTAGCTTTTGAGGGGGATGGCTTAAATGCCTGTGGCTTTTTAAGGACGTATATAATCAACGCATTCAATAAGTTTACCTTATACCTGTAAGGCCGGAAGCTGCCTGTAGGGCGAGAACATACTACTTACGGTCAAAACTGCCCGCGTTATTCTGTTAGTGGGATGAGTGCGAAACACCGATAGGGACATTGCTCAGTAAAGATAGTGAAGATCGCTATAGCTTAATTTGAGGTACACTATGTGTAATTAAGCAGATTCAGTGCCTTTAGAATAGTCCTATAAAGAGCGGACAATATATGCAGTGAATTTATAGTAAATGGCAGCGTTCATAGTGATTTACTTAAGTAAATTCTGACTTGTTCTTTTTTTATTTTCGTACTGCAAGCAGGATCATGGCGTGGCCACTAATCAAGAGAACGTCCCACCCGTTGGTGCATCGAGTTCCGGGATTGCAAACGTCAGCAACCCAGAAGACTCGATGGGTCCGCTGAAGAATGTACAGATGGTGGCTAATCCAGCTGCAGCTACGAACTCTAAATCCGAGGAGAGCTCAATGGATGTTAATTAGATTTAGTAGATAATGTATACGCAAGCATTAATGAAAATTATATTATAATAACACGGAATGAAGCCAAAGCATGTCTGTGTTACCCACCCTTAGAAATAAACATAGGAACATGGATATATATTTTAGTCAGAGAAAGCATCGTTTAGAGAGTTCTTTCAGACGATTTCCCGGTACTGAATTACTTTGATGACTGGCCTTACCGTTACTATTTTTTGGCTTTTTTTTTCGTATAGTTCTAAGGCCAAAACAGACGTTCACGTGTTATGTGCATACAAGCTTAAAAGGTAATTTTGTGCCTGTTTCCAAGCTTTCAGCGGAAAACACGTCAAATAAACATGAAGTTATAGCTTAGAAAAAAATTAACAGCGGTTGCCCTTCCTTTAATAGCAAAATAGGGTGATATGAACATTTGGTGTTGGATAAAATATTCCAACAATAAAACCCATAAATAATATATGCGTTTATTTGACTTGGTACGAATAGTCGCGAATATACATGCAGTGCATTTAAATAGTTTTGTGCTAAAACGCTGCATTTCTTTTTGTGCACTTCTATAAAGTATGAGGTCCAAGTTAATTTCCCTAACTATCTGTATAGGAGGCTGTTGTATTTTGCAAAGACAGATGCCCGAACTCTGTAGTTTTATGGTCGATTCTCGGATTCGGGGGCAGACAATGGGATGTATCAGAACTGAGGTTAGCCCTGGCTATTCTCGTTGTTGTTTGTACTTTTTTCTATATGTGTACAGGAACCAATATCTGTGGTGGAATGTGAATACAAAATGTAAATATAAATACATATATATGTATGCATATATATCTAAATATATAGAGATGAGAAAATAAAGATGCTGCTATGTAGTTCTAGAGTGAGTCGTGCGTGACCCGAATCTACGGGAAAACGGATCGGTAGTAAAGAGGAAAGCCAATAAGCATGCCTAGTAAAGTAGCCTACGGGTAAGAAACCTAGGTAAACGTATTGCGATTGTTAAAACTGACTCGCATTTTTCAAAAAAACAAAGAAACAATGAAAAATAATAATAGAAAAAGTGTCTGATAGCAAGCAAGGAAAGTGTCATTACTATTATTTATTTCCCAAAATAAAACCCTAAAACACACGGTTAACGGCTTTGTATTCGATAATAATCAAATATTTGTTTTCACTGCAATTTGAATTTTGGTGAAAGCTTATTTTACAAAATTTTACAAAAAAGAGAACTAATACCTCTTCGCATGAATGTTTATATATGGTGATAGTCAATAGGGACTTGAGGACATCTTACTAGTTCGAACGTTACTGTATGTATTGTATTACACTGTTGTTACCAGAAAATACGTTTTCTGTGGAGATCTGATCAAACATATACCTTGTGACGATTAGTAAGCATTCGAAGTGATACCCATAAGAATTTCAGCTGCTTTAGCTCAATCCACCTAACTCCTGGAAGTACTTCTACTATAGCACCGTATCCATTTTTGCTTTCTTGTGGATTGCTGCCAGTTATTGTAACTTCATCGATAGTAGCTTTGCAAGATAGACTGCCTGCGTCATCAAATTGCAGTATCTCTATATTACGAGGTTTACATTCGAGGTATTGCTGTCAGGCGTTCCATTAGATTACTGGTTCCCACGCGAGACAAGATGTGCCTATGCCCGCATTCTAGCCTATTTTCTATTTTTTTTTTTCGAGTTTTGGTGGGTAACGTATTTGTCTACTAATCTACTTTATGGTCTAAAGTAGATTAGTAGACAAATACGTAACCCACCAAAAATTGCAATATCTGTATTACATTTGCATCAGTCGCATCTCTGAGCCCTTGATTGCACTTACAAGTATATTGCAATGAAGGGACTTTACAAGGTACCAACAGGCTTCAAAGTACGAAGGCCATTCCCTTTCTGCATGCCCTTATGAGGCAAAAAAAGCAGCGTCATAATACTGGTATAAGAAAGCAGTCTCCATTTACTAGCTCTATCACATTATTATTTATCGAAAGGTGGGCCGGTGCTCTTTGCCTTACCCTTTTTAATAAGATGCCTGTTCATTGTAATTATGAGCTGCCATTACGGTTCCTGTTGGCTGGGCAGCTGTTTTAATCCTACCCTTGCCAGCCACAGCAGCTTGACTTAGTATTATCGCATTCAAAATATTTTGCCGGCTTCCAGGGCTACTTTATTCAATAGACAATATAATGCAAGGGTGCACGCACTTAATCTCGTTTGATTGAACCACTTTTGTTTACGATGTCTTGGGATTCATACTGAAAAATGTTAGTAAACAGAGACAATATAGCTTTTCATCAAAGACCGCTTTTACTAGTTCCGTTAAAATAGAGTCTGACTAAACTCACATGCGGCCTATACAATATCTGTTCGGTCATTTTTTTAAACGCGCGTGTAAAGATTCATCTTTAGGTCCATTATAATTGGATTACCTGTGATCCAAAAAGCTGTTTGTGTCTACGAAATATGAAACAAGTCCCCAGAAAGGTTTAATGTTATAAATATATTAATATTGCTGCTCATTTTTCTAGTACATAGGGAATTGAAACAGAGTTCCAAAAAAGTGGGAAGTTCTAGAGAACATAAGACAGAAGAAGTACTGCTCTTCTTCTTTGTTAGAACGCAAACGTATACGGCATGATGAATGACACATCGGATGGCAGCAGACGATCTATTAAGTGATCTCTGTTATTACGCCGGTTTGATAATAAAGCTGAGCTGATATATAATTTTTTCTACCGATTTCACCTATTTCCATGTTCCATACACAGTAAACAGAATAGTCTCCGTGTACGTTTTCAGCATTTAATAATTTTCTTACTTGTGTGCTCCGATGTCACCGCAATACCTACATACCTAAGCTCGGCTGTAAAAACTGCACAAAAAGCATGATGATATGAATATAATATATGTAATAGTCAAACATAAATAGCAGATGAGGAAGCCTTCATATGCACAAACGTTGACGGAGAACACAAGTGTAATATTATTCAAGACAAGGTATGTCGGAAAAGGTGGCAGGCAGTATTTAGCTGAATAACCGATATGCAAAAACGTTAGCTGATGTGATCTTAGAAGAGGTAGTTAATACGTATCTCCTTGATCGCGTTGCAATGATAATGATAAGTATCAACTATGGTGCGACGTTACTCCAAATCAGCCTTAGCAAAAATAAATCCAGGACAGCAATAACCATGAGAATATGAAATTAAAGAACATAAGGTACTATTATTTTTGGGATTGGTAGCGGCTTGTATGGTTGCCGTTCCATCGCTTTATTGGAGAAGCCTCACATAAGTCCACCAAGACCTTCTTTGACTTCTGATGGGGGCAAATCCTTGGTGCTATGCCTAAAAATTGGTGATTCCGAAGATATGTTCTTATAGGACAAGCTGGTAGAGCTGACACCGCCGATATGACCACAGGTGAACTTAGGTATATATATATAACTGTATGGAGCTTGAAATGAGATTATATCGAAGTAACACATCTTAATTATTAGTACATTGCTTTACAGATAGATTGAAACTGTGACTCGCGCGAATGGGCTTATTTGTTTGTAATTGTTTTTATAAGTCATACAACAGATAAGATAGTTTTTCTAGTTTCGATTTAAGCGAATTTTAATTTTTCCTGTGTAGGCATCACACAAGATGAAGCGAAACTTAATAATGGTAGCAAATAGTTCCATGATTTATTTATTGTGAGTGCAATGTTAATAATGCCTTCAAAAGTTTTACGTATTCGCCTATTTATTACAAATATTTATTGGTACAGTTTTTTCTTACTTATTTACTTGTATGTTTTATATGTGTGAGTAGAATATTTTTTCGTTTGCGAAAAATGGTAATGTTACATTTGCCAAGATACACTTTACGTGAGCATTGAGAGCAACCGTTGTTACAACGCACGAAAAAATTCTACCATTATGTTTGCTCAAAATTATTTTAGTTCGTGGCCTAAAAGAGGTTTACACGATTTACTTATTTTCGAGGAATAATAAATTACCAATACATATGTCGTTCGTCTATACAGCCCCACATGATGATTTCGCATGAAGAATCTAATTGGGGTGACTTCAACGCTCAGATTCATATCGTTACTATAGATTTTAACTGAACATTTTTCAAGCATCTGTTTGTTTTCGCAAAAAGGACAATTATTGGCGATGAAATGAACGGGATACGCACTGGGAAATTACCAATTAATTAAATTTATTCTATCGAGCGCTTTAATGAGCGAGCCTATGTTATTAAAAGCCAAGTTACCAAATTTTTCTGAAAATAACAGGTTATTTACAGTTATTGTCAATTGATCTTTGTGATAGCATGTCAATTGGCCACGAACTTCTTACAGTAGAGCTCCCAGTTTCGCGGATAGATGGCAGTCCTGCTTTTTCACTATGGTCATGTGATATGACCTTACTTAATTATATCTTTTATTTATCACACTTACTATAGCTCTTCTATCCAATACAAGTTACGTCCAGTTCTCCTCCAAAAATTCAGCCTTAGCACAAGCAAACCTGTGATAAAAAGAATGAGCTAATTATTTTGCTTTTTGATCGTTCAACAAGCGCTTGAAAAATCTTGAGACCTCAATATTAAGAAGTTTTAAGAAACAACGTTTTCAAAGAAAATAACCTATAAAATCCCGTCGTTCCGTAAATTGTCTTATTATGCCTTAGTATTGTTCATTAGATTCATGTCTAATAAACGTTTTTTATTAAGGGTTGACGCATTGCGGCAGCTAAGCCATCTGGCAGTGGATAATTTTTTTATATCCTAAGTGAGGCCGTACTATATAAGAAATAATTAATTAGAATTAATTAATAAGAAATAATTAATAAGATAATTAGTAATCACAATTAGTAATGTTTAACAAAGACAGAAATATCTGAGCGAAATCGCTGTAATTCTGCCTATGTAAGTGTGCTTATCTAACTTGAGAAAGTGCATGTTGTCGCAAGAATAGATCGGCTTACTTTGACAAGACAGTGCATGTTTGTATGTTCTCGCTTCTCGGCTAAAGCATTTTTAAAAATGTTTTCGGCCAAATCTATTGATAATCTCCATATGAGTACTTGTGTTTTCAAAGTTTAATTTAAGCGCTACATGATCTTGAAATCACCTCCAATATTTAAGACTAACATTCAAAACGCGCCAAAAACTTTTTTGTTGACCACGCTCGTTTTAATTTAGCTAACCTTTGGAGTGCCTATGCTATATGGCTATATATTGGGTGAAATATTTTGCCAAATTGTCGGAATCATCAAGCGCATTCTGAACATACATGTTAATCAAAGTCGACACAAAATAGAGTTAAACTCCTTTAGACCAAAATCTTTCATGTGTACATTCGCTAGTTTATTTTACAATGAGCTCCAAACGATTTTATTTACATCCATTAGCCAGAAGAGTCCTCCTGCTATTTCGATGACCAAATAAATCTGTAACAAGCTTCATCTTGAATTTCGATAAATATCTATGTGGCGAACTAAACGGTCTCTGTTACAAAAAGAGATAAAGGAATACCTTTATATCTCCTATAGTTGCCTTTATGCGACCTTTATGCACTGTTTAAAGAGAGGATTTTAACAAAAAAACGTGCTGACGTACCCATTTCGTTGCTACATTTACTCAGAGCGCGTCGTATTTAGCTTTCAAACATGCCAGCATACTCCTATTGAAGCCCACAAAGGAAACTGTAACAGAATCGCTACGCTTCTCAACATGTCAGTTTGTCTTAGACGGTTGTATGGTACGACGGAACTTGCATCGTTTTATATATTTGTAACTAATAAGCTAAAAAGTTACTTGTACAATGCGAAATTTAGGTGAGGGTTTTGTATTTGAATTCTTCTGTAAATTTTACATATTTGGGCTCGCAAAATGGCGCTTCCTATACTGAGCGCAATTGAGCTTGCATTTTCAAGGGAATGTGTTGTCCAAAATTTTATAGCTACTCGTTACCACTAATTCGTGTTACATTTTAAATATCTAAATAGATCTTAAGAACTAAAATGAGAGATACAAGTAAATCTGAGTTGTTTTAATTGGTCTTATGAAGAACATATTTTTTTCTTCTTGTCGCAGTTGAAAATGCCACGACTGGTAGTGTTCTCAGTTTTCTAGTCCTGAAAGGCTAGACTGAAAATAACTAGGTACAAACTACGTTTCCAAAACCGAACAATTTAAAAAACATCTAGTTGAGGACGATTAAAATTATGTATATACAGTGACAAACATCCATTCAACAAGTTTATGCGACGCCATCCACGAGTGGTTAAAGAATTTTTAAGCGGAAAAATGCTAGGAGGTCCACATTCGAGCTCGAGCTAAAAGCTATAGAGCAATAAGCTAGTTTAGAACAACTCTGGAAATCTATAAGTCATCTAATGTAATGCTTAGCAGCGGTACGATATGTATATTTAGGTATTTAGGCGCTAACAATTTGAGTTCCTACTTTTATATTTCTTTTAAATGAATGCAGGCTTGTGTGATAGCCGTATAACAATATTTTATTATATTTCAGGATCATCATCTCTGGTGCTTCGCGTAGTTTGTCTACGATTTTGAACAATTACGTAAGCCAAATTATCAGAAGATACGTTCACTTATAATTTACAAAAAAATTACAAAAGCAAAGCTTCCGTAAAAAAGATCTCGCAGACTTGAATTTAGTGAGCTGATATAAGGCCATATGCTTGCAGCTCCAGCCGTAGCCTAAAGTTTCAGGATCGATCCACTTAAATTACTTTTTCAAATCAATCGAGTGTTTATGGTTTGACTATCGCGGGTACAGGTATGAGCTGTCAGGCCACATATAAGGAGAGTACCTATTCCAAAACCAAGTCTATTCTACAGCATTGAAATTGCCAATGTTCTACAAAACTTTAGAACAACACAAAAAAAGCATTGTTTAGTAAATATTACAAAACAGTATCCTTGATTTCATACACAAACGAAAATAAGTGTTTAGGTGCTTGCGTGCACCAAGTGAAATGTGCCATATGCGAAGGCATTATTTAGGCACGCTTTTGTTACTATTTGTTTTGATTGTATGTTAAATGTGCTGCTAGTGAGAGTTACGTAGTAATCGGATGCTTGCAATGCATGTAAAGCTGGGGTTACCCCACCATGAACGAGAATAGTGTCCGGTCTGTTTTTTAGCGGTGCATGTCGCAAGGTCTAACCCGTGATCACTGTATTTGAGATTCGTTGATCCCCAGATTACACATTTGATTTACAGCATCAACTCAAGATGGTCAATACTTTTTTTTATAACGTTGCTTTGCCGAAGGTGCATAATCAATCATTTATGCATTTGAAAATATTAGATCGAGTCTTATTTGTCTATTCATATAATTGATTTAGCACAGATTGCATTCTTCGTTTGTCTTCATCAATAATAAGAACATAATACACCATTATGCTGTGAGCATTCACTATGGTTTTTATTTTCATATCTATGTAAATACATGCATTTATGTACAAGCTGGGCAAGCGATCCTAATATTGTATGTTCCGCACAAAGAAACTCTACCGTTGACCCACGTCACGAAAACTTTCATGGTTGATTATGTCTACGATTTTGTGGCTGAGCCAAGTTCTGCACTGTACTCTGAAAGTGTACCGTTGAGAAGTTTCTTGCAAGTAACCTTCTTGAAAGCTGATTTATATCTGAAATAGAACACATAAAACAGTTCTCAGCGATTAGCGAATATCGTCCAGTCATTTTTCTATTGATATTCATGGACATTACTTGCCAAACATGAAAATCGTTAAATGATAGAGTATGGCAAAATCTACGTTTTGTGAGAGATAGTTCTGTTTATCTGCAGTATTCGTTTGTGTATTTTATGCAGCAATCAGGAGCAACGAGACATTTTCGATTAATCAGTTATATCATATAGCGACGTGCCGTTCGGCGACTCTCTCAATGGTTCTGTTCGTACCAAAAAAAATTGTCAGTTAACTTATCGAGGCTATGGCCACAATTGCATCAGTACTACACTGTATGATTTATCCTTACATTGGTCTATTTTGTTTATAGTAAATATAATAAGTGCCTAGCCTTGTTTCGGACGCTGTAACTTAGCTTATTTCTTAATTCTAAAATTATCCTTGCGTTAAACATGGTAAAGGACCTTTTACATAAAAGATTTAATTTATTATACCTGATTTTTATACACGTGTCACGTATAGATGAAACTAAACTGTTAAGGTTCACTTGATTAACAGAGAATTGTTGTTTACTCATTTGTTCAGGCGCTACGGACAGCGTAATAGTTCATTTGTTAGCTTTGTAGCGGTTCTAGGTCCTTCGACAATATTTGATAAAGTGAAGCTAAACATGTTGCAGTCATTTCCGATGAAGATGAAAATCGGACATAGTAATCTGTTATGCGATTTGTAGTCGCCACGTAATACTCTTCAAAAAAACAGCCTGAAATGAGCTCTGCGGCCAGCTACAGGCAGAGAGACTCACCTAAAGCTGTGGATGAGCCTGTGCGTCATGCGCAGCACTGGAGAATAATTTCTTGGAGACTGACGCCAAAGTATACTTTGTTCTTTAGGTGCGCAAAAATAAGTGGGACATGTAATATCGTGTAGCATTATAATAATATATATAGCAGTGACCGATGCTGTTACCAAAAACAAAAAGGTCACTACTTGTCCTATTTCACATTAATACTATACATATTTCAACCTTTAATCTATTCCAATCACCGGCGTTTGAGTCAAAAAAAACTATTTTGATATATACGTTTTCCGATAGCGCTTGTGACCGTTTGTTATTTACCAGATCGATTTCGCTATCTACTCTAGTAAATGGGCTCCTATGCAAAATAGTATACAACCGTGCTGTATGCAGATATAGTACAATGACCAGTTGTTTTCTATAGAATGGTGCAATAAAACAAGATAAACTCCTGTGAAATCTAGGAAAATTGGCCGTTCCTTTGGAGCCCTGCTGTGAGTGCAAATACAGGAAACTAATACGTGTTACCATTATCTATGAGGTCGAGTGCCAGCAGGCGAAGCTAAAAAACAAATGAAGATCCAGCGTTCGCCTTTTTTGAATGAATTTCTTCCCAAACTTAAAAAATAAAATGCAACTGAATTTAGTTGTGAGTATATTACTGGAAATACTACGAAAAAGGATAATAAAAACAATAATAAATTGCCATATAACATGTAGTCCCTCGTAAAAATGCTATTTCAGCTCTATTTATATCTGTCCGCCATTATGCCTTTTGTTACTACAAAATTAGATATGTTTATGGTTAATCAATTAAGGGTTATTAGCACCTTGGTCAACTAGACATAATACAATATGATATAATTAAGGTGTATTATGATTCATTATTACGATAAAATATTGAGCAGCGTAAACAGTTTAGAAACGGGAACGGCGCGTGTGTTAAGTTGTTGAGAGAGACTACTGATGAGCCGCACACTATCTCGCGCGCGGTGTTTCGGATCGTGAACAGTGGTAGAATTGCCTGGATCGTAGCAGGCAGGCCTCCAGCAGAAGATTTGATGGAACTCGTGCACCGTACACATTATGACGTGTCGGCTTGTTCGTCTGTTACATTTTCAGGGAGTTTCTCATTGCCCCCGTTTCAATCTGTGTCATTAATCTTGTTTTCTATTCGTTTTCGAAACGATGCGATGCTCCTGTTTCCTGCGCATTGAACCGTCGCCTCAGTTCGCCAATAGATAGCGATGTCTATCAAAACTGGTAGACAAGTCTGTCTCTAAATGAGGCATAAAGTTTGTTTCCCCGTTAAACGGCCCTACATTAGTGGTACTCCGTAGAAAACATAGGGTGCAGAAGAGTTCGTAAGGGTAGCTCAGCCGATTCCTCGATATTAAAAGCCACTACTAGAATTTTCAATTTTACAGGTTTTTTGTGTCGCGAGAAAGATGGATAGGCTTAAGTTAGTGTTGCCTCCCAATAACTGAAAGAACTGTCCTTTTTATCGTTTAGTCATCGTGAGTCCAACGCAGCTGGTAAGCTTTTTTGGCAGAAATATATCACTTCTATTATTTGCATACTTGCTTCGAAATCCAATTTATCAACATTAATGTTGAAGGTGATTAAAGCCAGTTGGAGGTGATAAAGCCTGCTGCTAAATGAGACGAAGTCATTTGGTTACGGAAAAATACCTACTTGAGTTTGACATTTCTACCTTTCTATAACAACTACGGAAAAAAGCTTGGATGTCCTGGGCGATTTTTTTGGTTTCTCCAGAGTCGTAACTGTACTATTCGCTAAAATGTAAAGCATTACCCGAAGCAGACTAGCGCTCCCACATAGGCTAACCTGAAAAACGCGATGGTTCTTAGGGCCGTCTCTCGAGTTAAGCCGAGATCATTGAAGACAGCACTAAGGGACCTATCCCGGTATGGATATAGTGTGCGTTCTCCAACAAAAGAAAACAAAGTGCGAACGTAGGGTGACGAGTCAGAAGGTGGTGTGTTGTTTTGGAATAGAGCTAATAAACTTTAACAATCGATTCGTGAGAAGCCGGTATAAGAGCAATTCTCTTTTGCGACTCTGTGCTACCTGGACGGCTTCCTTGAATCGCCGCATCTTTTGATGTCACGCATAGCAGGATTCTACGCCATTGAGCTGGAATCCGGTTGTTTCGCAGGTAAACGTTAAATAGAACGATCTAGCAGGACGTAAGTTTGGTCTAGGTCTTTTTCCAGAATGAGTTAGGGTCAGCAGCTATGTTTCGGCGAATCTCTCTAATAGCTATCATCATCTTATACACTTCAAAGTGACGGCCAAACGTAACACTCATTTCGGGCGTGATTTCATTCTGCGTTTCTACTGCATAGAATATGCGTCCACAGATAGCTCTATTTTGGCCAGCTAAATTGCCCCGAAGAGTGCTCAACTCGATGAGGCAAGCGCTGATTATACTATATCATAAACAATGATAAGGCTGTACGCGCGCCTCCTGTAACAGAAGTTCACTATATGCTTCGTTCGTCCCGTATTTCATGTCGGTCGAAGTGCACCCTTTATACACGTCAGGGGAAGACAAAGCGTGGATCAGCTGGACGTTAGTGACCTTGTGGCTAGATAGCCGTGCTTTACAATACTGCAAGTGTCAGTGAACCACACTACGCAGCTTGAATCGTACCACAGAGATATTTCGGGTCTCCCTAAGTGCTACACAGTAACTTTCCACAAAAACATCGTTAAGGGGAATTAAGAACCTTGTCTACTTAGCGAGAAGTGTATTACCGTCCAATCGTTTAGCAAGGGGCAGTTGACGGCGAATATTCACGTCCGCTCGTAACTTGTTCTTAATTTAAGCATCTGGTTTGGCTTAGACAGAAATAGTTAACAAAAAGATCAATAACCGATTTGGTAAAGGAGGCGTATCTTATTTTTGCTGTGTACCAATACAAAAACATTTAGTTACTTTTTTAATAAGTATTGATGTGTCTATCTTCGGACGAACAAGCAGAACCCGCCGGTTCAATGCTATGGAATACTAAACAGGCTCGATGCAGCCATGCATTGGGTCAGCGAATAGGATCCATAGAATCTAGGCTGTTCCAATGTTGTAGTTGCCTCGTCTCTGCTAAATCGATTCTGTATAAGCACAAGGGTTTAAGAGAAGCACGCTCACAGTTCAACTGCAGAATGTTTAGGGGCACGGCCAAAGTCTCTGGCTCAATGTTTTCATCGATGAACTCTCTTCGTCCTTTTTACGGCCTTCGGATAAAAACTGCTGTCATCACTCGTACGTTCCCGTCTACGTATCCAACGACCACTGCTGCAACCCTTTCGAACAGACTTTCAATCAACAATTTGAACAAATCTTGCCGCAAAATTTTTTTGAAATATTCTTCTGGGTAACGGCATTGTCCGTATTAGGATGGAGCTTACTGTAGAGTTTACGCCTGGGATAGTAAGATTTAGCTAAGGGCTATAATCAAAGACATTTTTATCACTGTTTCTCTTCTAAATTTAACGCCCTATTTTGGACCTAGATGGAAGAAATGCACCGATTATTCGCTGGCTAAATTCTCCAGAGCGAGCCAAATAGATCTACAGAGTCAAGGCGGCTTTGTGAAATATAGCAGTCGCATATTGGTGGCTTTTAATTGAAAACGTACATACATCACAGTAATGTCAGTAAATAAAATAAGTCGTATCGTTACGGGACCTTGACTTTACACAGTTAAATTGCAGTGAAATTTTGTCATATCATCCTGTGAATCGTCCGTTGAAATACTCATAGCAGCCCAAAAAAGTGATCTTCTGCTTGTTCCATCAAGGGCAAATATCCGATTTTCTCATCTGCCACGATCGTTTAATTGCATGCACTTATATGTGTATTTAAACATTCACAGGGATGCACATACAGGTGGTATGCTCTTCTGGAATGGGTCAGCTTAGCGAGTGCCTCCATGTCCATGTTGTCGATGCTAGGCAATAGTAATAAGCACTGTAATAATAACGGTATTTTGCGACCTTTTCGCAAACGTTATAGTTTCGTACATAGCATATTGTTATGTGTATAGTGAGAGGGGTTCGCAGTTCACGACCTTTTGGCTTCTAAATCACGTTGAGATTTATCACACGGCTTAGATGGCACTGCTTTCATCGCCGTAGCAGTCTGTACTCGATCGTTAATGGTTCATTGTCAATGAGCGGCCGAGTCGCTGATGTTGGCTTAACTATTGGTATGAAATTAATTACCACTGCTGTAGCTATCTGCCGAATATGAACAGTGATTGGTAAAAGAAAAAACAGTAAAGACGCAAAGTTGTTTTTTGCCGTTCCTTCCATTAATAATAGGAAATTTTCCCTTAACTATGTAGAGAGCCTTTAGGGCTTAATAGGATCAAATAAACTGGCTATCCCGCACCATACCATAACTCTCGTACAGCTTCTGACTAACTACATCGAAGGCGTTTCTGTACTTCGCTTTTCAAGTTGTACGTGTTCGAAAAATGCTATCAACACAAACATACACATCGTAATAACACTGCCGTACAAATAGGACACATAATAGGTCATATTTCATTATCAGAAATTAAAGCCTAAACCCAAAAGTAAAGATAAAAAACTTAACAAATGAAAAATCAACGCCTACTTTAGACTTGAACGATCCAGATGACTTAATGAACTCTGGATAAACTGCTCAGTTGTTAGTGGTAGTTCGCGATCTCTCGTGTTTTCCATTGGGGCAGCGGGTCCAAGCAGACGGTTATGTCCTCTAGTATCCAGAAATTGGCAAGTGTTTCATGTTAAATCTAATTCACTCCTAAAGCGTTTCCTTGCTCTCTAACAACGACAGATTTTTGCTACTGGAGGTGATGTTAGGGTCGATTTACAACAGCCAATGGATATTGGCCGCAACTTTTCGTGGCTGTTCATAGAAAGAAGTAGCCAAAAAAGAGCATAACAAACAAAAAGCTCGCATATGTAATAGGTAACATGTCGAACTGTAACTTCTGAGGGATATGTCAATTAACAGTTTTGAATGTAACATTTCAGGAAAAAAGACCTTTTGTGGCATCAGATGCTCAGATCTCACAGCAACGAAATATTGAGCCATCCAACTTCTCGTATTTTCACATCCCATACTTAAGCCGTTGGGCATTACTTTCAACAGCTGGTTGTTATTGGCACGAAAAGAATTTCGACATTTACTATCGACTAATAGTGACTTTTAGAGCAAATTCTAGAAAAATCGAATAACCCTTGAACGCTAATGTCGAGATCGAAACTAATTAATCTAGGTGAATCTAGATGATTCTTGGTGGTGATAGTCGAGCTGATTGTTGCTATACTTTGTTGTAGGTAGGGTAATTTTGCTGAGAGGACGTTTAGCAGGAACAGAGCTTTACATTAAATGCAGGAATTAGCTAATGCGCGTAAGCCGTGTTGTTTAGTCAAAGAAAAAAAAAGAAGCTTATCTTATCTATAATAAAATTATTAGAAAGACGCGGACAGCAATCCCAGATTATATATGGAAGTCTTTTGTATACAATCTCGACATCCGGTTATGGCGTGATTACTATACAAGACCCTAAAGAATCATTATAATTATTCACGACAGGCTTATAAGTGTTAGTACTCGTATGCCGACGCTAAAAGGCCTCTGGGATTCCACAAATGCAACGATCGGTCGGATTGGCGTAAGTGTAAGTTAGAGGTTGGACGCACAACTTTCGTATGCCTTGATCAACTTGAAGATATTTAAATTCAACTTAATTCGAGCTAAGCACAACCATCATTAGTTCATTAGATGTATCGAGAAATGTGCCAAAAATTAGAATGGAATTTAGTAAAAGATATATCGTGTATATCCGCATGTCTCATGAAATCCGTACGTTTTACGTTGCTTTCTCACTGTCTGTCTGTCTGTCTGTCTGTCTATCTATCTGTCTGTCTGTCTTGCCGACAACATGCGGTACACTGGAAGACTCTTAATCACCACTGGGTTACTGAGGAAAAAATGTTGTAAATGGTTCCCACTTGTGCGAACCTTACCCCAGGTGAGACAAGGAACTCGTAGTGTACGACCTAGTTAAACATCTAAGCTAACCTAACGGTATTTTTCACATCAGTTTCTATCCCTGATCCAATTCGGCGCCAGTCGCCACAAAGCACCAGTCGCCTTAGCGTTCTCAAGGAGTCAATTCCCTATATCGTCATGGACGATCGTCATAGACGACACAATCTCGTCGTCGCGCTAGTGGATTTCTGCTGTAGATTTGGAGGTTGTGGCAGTAATACATAGTTAGAGTTTAGTTTCCCGCTAACCTACTCCCTTGTTGCGACCCCCCCCCCCCTCTCTCTCTCTCTCTCCTTGTCGATATATTTATTCCTCGCTCGTTTTATCCGATCTCGTCTGAGCATTCTTCGCTATCGATGAATGGTACAGTCGTCGTCGTCGGTGACTTCTCCAGATCGTCGTTGGTTAAGGATTTGGCCGAACTGCCGGCTATGCCGCATATTTCTCGTAGCGGCAACGGCGCTGCAGTCAGTAGCTGGTACTGGATTCCCATGATTCAGGCTCATGGAGAAAAGCCGATGCCGCACCTCGCCGTAGGACCCCCCAATCTGCGCATCCCTCTCACCAAAAGGTCGTCTTTGCTCGCAGAAGTTGTTGGCAAAAGCCATCAAGAGGTCATCGTCCTACCAGTGCCTTACTTCCTTATATAATGGTTCTAGCTGCGTATATCTGTGTGTGTCTATGTGTCGGCCTGGTCCTGGCGGGCAGTGGCAGAGCATTTATTCGAAATAGAGAAGAAGACGGCCCGCGCATTTCTTCCTACTTTAGACACGGGTATTATAGGTAGGTAAATGGAAGTAGCCGATCGACCTAACGATACATGAGTAGACCACTGCAGTCTTCGTCGGCATCGATGATCAGACGAATGTTTCCGAGAGGCCGCTCCTCCCATGAATATCTCCAACCACAAATTTACTAAATACTCATATATAAAAATCAAAACCTACTACTTCTGCAGTCGTCACTGCCGGAACAGGTCAAGGAGAACCTATCAAAGAAGCAACTAATTCTCCTTGTAGTGTTTCTTGCATTCATTTACATAGCTGGATGCATAAAGGCATGTCCTTCTACCTAAATTACAAACTATCAGTAACTAAGCAATCGGTCCATATTTATGACGACATGTTCCTGATTAGCCTTCATTTTCTGCTATTGTCGCTGCTACGGTCGCAACGTCCGCACTGACCACAGCATTCAATAGCCTGCCTTACTCTAATCGTCCAAAGCGTTCAAACCAGCCAACCCTATCTTTGGATTTGCTCCGTCGTCAGCCTTTCTACCTAGTAACAGGCTAGCACTATTTCAAGCAACTCCCCGTCCGCAAGACAGCCTTCTTTTAACTGACGGCCACTGCCTGCAAATTTCTGATTCTGGTTGGTGCTGCCAGTCGGGCGGGACTGAACCGACTGGCGCGCTGCGAACCGGCGCCTCAACCCCCACGAACAGTACGAGCGCCGTCTGGCGGCAGTTCCGTCATTCGGCTAGCGGATTGCCGTCGAGCCAACATCGCGAATGGGAGCCGGCGCGAATTGTGTGCACCGATCCTATCGGAGCTGAACCGACAAGGTCTGATCAGTTGCTTCGGCGCTTCGGACGAAGCGCGTTGCGTGACTTCGACTCCGGGCTGTCGTATGGACGATATAACTAGCTCAACAAGCTTTCTTGTTGTTAGCCTGCGTTTGCGCCTGCCTGCCTGCCTGCCTGCCTGCCTGTCTGTCTGTCTGTCTGACTGACTGACTGACTGACTGACTAATACTGGAACCGCTGCTGGTGTCATTAGCTCTGCTGCGCGATTACTTTTTTGTGCTCCGGGCCATCATCGCACAGCACACGACCCGATGCGGCGCAGAGCGTAGCGTTTCAGAGAACGAGAAGAAGTCTACGGACAAACCGCGGGGAAGAAGACTGTATCCGCAGTGATATAGAGAATGGTTGAGTTGTGGCAGAGCAACGGACACTAATACGGCAATGGTACTACACGCTACAAAATACGTCTGTTACACTCTTCTTCCACCTGATGACTAACTATCGCCAATGGAAACAGCAATTGATCTATGGCTGCTTGGTGTTCCGCGTTGAATTTACGCCCGCTCAATTTAAACTGCGAGTATCGCTAATAACAAAACTATTACTGCTGCCAGTGGATACGATATCGAACGTCGAACAACAATAAGGATTACCGGACCATGAGTGCCTTTCCGTTTTTACGTCTACTTTTGCAAAATGAAAGCGGACAGTCTACGTATCAGATCAGAAGAGGTGTGAAGTGTCGAACTGAAGGAGTGAAACAGTGCTGAGATGTTTTTGTAGGTTACCTTCGAGTGATTCGACTGTCAATGAACAGCAGTGTCCCGCAGTGTTCGTTTATGGTGCTGAGTAGATGTGGACAAATGTGTCGCAGTATATACAATATGGCAATTTATTCATACCGGGTATTGTTGTAATTGATCCTTCTTGAACCCAACTGCAAGGATAGTAGTGTTACTAGCTACAGGTGTTCAATCTATTGGGATAGTCCCAACGTGGTGCCCTAAAGACCGGATAAAAAAAGCTGGGCGGCTTCAGATGATCTAGACAGGTGCCAATTGCTTCGCTCTCGCTGGTAAACAGATGGCGTGTGCTAGCAAATACGCGTAGCTTATTTTATATATTTTTAGTTACTTGATTAGAGTCGTTGCTCATCGAAGCCGGAGTCGACCGGAGTGCGCGAACTCATTCGCTCGCACGCGTTAACAAGCTTCTCTGTTGTCCGCCCCGCTCATATACAATGGAACTCGAGGCCCTAGTGAGCGGCGGCAGTGGAGTGTCCTCGACAAGCTCGCAATCGCCCGGCCATGCGGTGGGCCAAACCCAGCTGCTATTCACGGATGAAGACGCGTTCGGTTTTGCCTTCAGCGATATCAAGAAGGAAGGCTACGAAAAGCAGTTTTTTGATTTCGACAAAGACGACTCGTCCTACCATTCACTGTCATCTGTGCCTTCCGTTGTGTCGCCGTACACCGCTAGTGGCGGCGGGAGCCAGATTACCGCTGGTGGGAGTCTCCCAGGATCAACCGATCTCTTCGAGTATGATCAGCTGAAGGATGCTGCGGTCGATTCATCAACGAACTCGGATGGAATCGTTGTCAGTGGCACAGGTGTTATCACCAGTGACGCCACTGGCGGTCCGGGAGGTGGGGATGGTAATGGGGGTAATGGCAATTCTGTCGTCGGTGGACTCCCTACCGGGGGAGCCCATACCGGGCCTACCACAGCTACCGCTAGTTGTATAGGAGTTGTATCGCCTATAGTTAGCACTAACAACGGAGCTGTCCTCGCGCACCAAACCACTATTAACAGCAGCAGCGGCACCAGCAGCAGCAGCAGCAGCAACAACAACAACAACAACAACACCACCAGCAGCAGCAGCAGCAGCAGCAGCTCAGCCGTCACCAGTCCCTGTGGCAGCCCGGCGCTAGCGGCGACTGCGGGAGTTGTTGTCGCTGGCGTTGGCACAACAACAGCAACTGCTGTCGGAACCATCGTCAAAGGTGAGTGACCGAGCGGTCATCGACCCCACGGCAACGGCGACGATAAACTACGGACGGGCTACGGTGGCTCCGACAGTGACGACAAAGCTTCGTCCGTCGGTTGCCGTTCTTTCCATCTGTCCGTGTGTCCGGGTGTCTGCCTGTCAGCATGTCCGTCCGCACATCGTCGTTGGCATAGACATAGAAAACATAGACAAACAGACGTACGCACGCACGCACGCACACGCACACACGCACGCACGCACACGCACACACACACACACACACACGAACGCTCACTCGCTGCTGTTCGGCAGGAAGAGAAAACGCCGGAATGAAAAGCTGGCGATATAGAAGAGACGAAGACGAAACGAAGAGTGCGTGCCGCAGCGTAATATGACAGCAAAGTCGACTTCGCTGCCACTGCCGCCTGCCAAGTTGACTGTGATTACGACTGGAGCAGTAGCAGCATGGCAGGGCAACACCAGTCAACAACATGGGCCGTTTACTACAACTGCTAGCTCGTACAACATGTACATACAACGAAGGCGAACTGGCGCGCATCGAGCGGCAAGAGGCGTTCGATACTGCGGGCGGCCTGAAGAGACTGACTATTATTACACACGCGCTGCTATTGGTGCTACGCGGCTATGTTTTTCCCGTCTTTGCCCACGAAACGAAGACAACCGATCGCCCTCTACAGTAGTTATTTTTCCTCTCTTACTGCTACTATTGCGTTTATATACCTATATGGATGAATAGATAGATGGATGGATGGATGGATGGCGAAGCAGTGGTTAGGGTTTCTGTTGAATTCGCTCATGTCGCTGTTGCAACTTGAGCAGCTGGCGACCGCAGCCGGTATCACTGAAGCTGAAGTCGCTGAGTGTTCTGCGACGCTGCCGTTGCTCGGGCTGAACTGTGTAGGTGTCTGTTTCTACAAGCTTCGCTGCCATGACGATCCTGTAGAGTATATGTTATGGGCTCGGGTATCTGTAGAGATCGTTGCAGTAACGGTAGTAGCAATAGCTCGAGGAGCCAATGTGGTATGCTACAGCTTCATGGAGCTTGAAGTTTGGAAACTGACGTAAGCGCAGGTGCGACACGAAACATTCGAAGGGCGCATGCATAGATGAGCAAACAAAAAAAAAAAAAAACTACTCTTCCAGCAAGACGGAATGTTTGTTGCACTAATCGCTGTCTCTTACTCCAGAATATGAAAAGATGCTTGGTCTAACACTAGCTTACCCATACGCTCACTAATAAGCGCCCTGTTATCGTTGATGCTCGCATGCAGCAGGCCCAGTAAGGTAACGGGATAGTTTGAAAATCTTATCTACAACCGTATCAATATTTTGTTAATGTTAACTTTTTGACCTTTATACAAAACATGTAACGAAGATCGGTGGTCGGCTCCATAACTATCTCTCCCCACATTCGAATGTTCCTAAAACAAATCTAAACGAATAATAGGAAAAATGCATAATATCTTCACCATTAGGTTATATGAGTGTTTTCACGTTGGCGACTATATAAACGTGTATCACAAGTCGTCGCCGTTCATCGTTAGAGCCATCGCGACCGCAAAGCTCCAATGGTCATTCGTTACCTAATTAGTGGGAATGCTCCGTTTACCGATAAAGTACGTCTACATGTGATCGTTATAAAAAAAAAATTATTCCAAACATAAATTATGTACATAGCAGGTGTACATACATTTAAATATAATACTTTATTTGGCAGCCAAACATATAATTTGTTGTTAATTATTGGAGCCGATCACCGCCCGCGGCATTCTGCAGCCATTGAGTAACTCTAAGGCCAGCTTGACGCAGTAAACCCACCCTATTTATCGATTATTCTATCAATAAAATAAAATCTCTCTACTCAGTGTCGATTTTGCTATGTAAAAAAAATAATAACAAGGGGAAGGACGAGCGACACATTGTCGGCTCGCTGCAGGTCCTGCCAAAACGTGACTGGCGATCGCGCGAGAGAAGTTTTTTATTCAATATTGACATGGACAACCTGACTAGCTCAATCGTTTCTAAATTACTTGGTTGAATTTAGGATTTGGTTGAATCGGTGACGCATATATTGGCCTATTTTTGAGTATAATTATAGCTTTCTCATCTGTTTCATGTTACATGAAGCGACAGCTCTTTCCTAATCATTGAGCACTGTTAAAATTATTTTCTGATAGATGTCTATGAATGTAAAGTGCCGCAAGTAGATGTAATCTAAAAAAAAAATGCCTTTTTTACATGAACCTGCCTAAGAGAATCATTTAGTTCAATGATTTCATGGTGCTTTGTGTTGACAAAATAAGATGACCAGCTGATGCCGCCTCAATGGCGACCAACAACTCTAGGAAGTCGAATAAGACCGGCCTTTGAATATGTAGCGCCGTCAGGACATCCGTGCGTTTTTATGCGTGTCCATCTATATGTTTCAAACAAAGACAATACAACCCACATGCTAGTAATCAAACGAGCGTGGAAATACTGATTGCAAAATAAGCGAATAAAGAGCTACTGGTTAAAGCAACTCAGCTGACATGGACTTGGTTTCTTTAAATACAAAATTATTTTTCAACTATAGTTTCCCTGGTGTATACGTATATATACTGATCAGCTCAGATACGAATAGCGTGTACAGAACTCAGTGTACGTCCTTTACTCCCACAGAGAGCTAGCTTTCGGCAGGCTTTTCAGCGCGCTGTGAAAAAATCAATCGAATCTTGAGACTTCGCGTGTTGTTACGTAAGACGTTTGCTGTCTAAGTCGACCTGGTAGGCTGTTACTCCGAGCCGGTCTGCTGAACTCGGACGATACGTGCTGACGGGCGTATTTAACCCCTGAGCTCAGTCAATCTCATCAAAATCACGACCGCTCTGCGCCGCATGACACCTCATTCTCCGCCTTCGTTCCCCTTTTTGTCTAGGATTCGCAGCAACTGCGCAAAGATTTTACAAAGAAAGAAAGCGGTCACCAGGAGTTGTTGCTCGCTTTACTTCCTTGTTGTATTCAGCGTATAACCACAGCTAATTATTAATGTCGAAAGGTATTATAAAGAAAGACGATCGAATTCGCCTTCCTCCCTGCCTTTTTCGAAGCTCTTCCTCGTGGTCGTCGTCGTCGTCGTCGCCGCCGCCATTTTCTATTTTATGCTCCAGATCGATAGATCAAGCTACACAACGTTGCGGTAGCTACTGGCGTTGGCCGATTAGTCCGAAGGAGCACCAAATGATATACTATATACAATCAACACACGCGACACACTCGGCTGCTTGAAAAGATTGTCCAGACTTCTGGCGCTGGTGTTTTCGGTTTTGAGTCCTTCTGCCTACTAAGTCAACGACTGCTACTTGAACTGCTCGTGTTACTGCCGTTATTACTGATCGCTGAAGGCCGGGATCTATTGTGCTTCCACAAATCTCCGTTTCTGGGTCCTATAAGCCAAGTAAACCACTGCTGTGTTTTCAACCCGAATGCTATGAGTTTGTTTGGCTGTCGATACCAAAATAATAGGCATAATTTTACTCTGATTGCCAATTCATTGATGTTGACCAGGAAAGCGGGTCACTGATGCCTGGGCAAAGCATCCTATCCAAACCGAGCGTAGTTGTTCACGGCTCGCGATTAGCTACTTTATTTATTGATGAAATGTATAATATGCAAGTTTGCATGTGTTCGCTAGCAACTGCTAGTCGAAAGCTAAGTAAGAACGAAAGATTAAGTAAAATGCGCTAGAGGGTATCTATTTGTACAGCGTAACTGCGATTGCGATGATTTTACTGCTGACCGACTTGAGGAAGATCTCCGACTTAGCAGACACTACTACGAGATAGTTCGGGAACATCGTCGGTGCGAAGGCGGTTTTTAGATGGGAAGCATTCCACGAATAAGCTCATGTAGAAAAGCTTTCCGACAGTTACGCGGCAGGTCAGCGATATCTACCTGACTTGATTCTGCCAGCGGGGTTCGGATTGACCTAGTGATGAGGCGAGAGCAGGCAGCGGCCGTCTGAACGAATCATTCCTTCCTTTGAAATTATATAACCACCGGGGAGCGCTCGCTACTAAAGGGGTTGCCGTATCCCCTACCCTACCCCACCCCACCCCACTTTTTGCGTGGTTGCGTCCCCTGTTTGCGTGATTTCTACCGACTGATTAACGGCATCGGGCCGTGATGATTCTGTCCGTAGCCCAAACTCAGTGTGGGAATAGTTAGTTTTGGTTACGGGTGCCACCTATCTTGAGACATATATATACTTGTACAGCAGTTTATTTATGGCAGTAGCGATTATAGCTGCCGTACAGATGACGATCTAAGGAGAGTCAGTATCGTCTCGAAGCCAACGCCCCGAACCACATGTAGTATTCAAGTCTGCCACACCTGTCATTGTCGGATCTAGTTCAGTACATATCTATCGGCCAGAAAGAGGGGTGCCCTATGCGCACAGCGTACTTAGCAAATGTGAAGCACAATACGAATTGTGATGAAAACAATGTAAAATAAAATGTAAATAACACGTCTTCATTCTTGGAGCTCTCTAAATGTCGTGTTTATTAGCCAAGGTCACATCACAGCTCTCAGTAACAATAGACCGAAGTCCTCATAATCGTCGTGGCACAGTTCGTGACAACATTCATTTAATGGTTTTCTATGAAGAGTCTATTTCCCCCAATTCGTGTTCTTTTTTTGTTCTCTTTTTTGTTCCTTGACTTTATTCAGGTGCAGTTCCTCTCGATCGAGACATAGCTGCAGTGACTAAGGTGAAACTCTGTTTTGGTTAACTTTTAAAGGAAAGGAGCGCCCGTCTGAAATTCAGTCTCGACCGTTTGTAGGCATCGAGCAGCGGCTGATCAAGGACTTAGTCATTCAGATTATCCTTCTTGACGGAAAGCGAACGATGCCTAATGATGATGTAATCGACGCCGCTGGACGCGGGGAGTTTTTGTTAAATGAGAGAGCAACGACACCGTTAGTATCGCACACACGTGTTCCATCCGGCTTTCCCTTCCACAGAAGTTCCCGTTGTCGGCAGATTTTTTTTTAGTCGTTGTCTCTGTTGCCGCTGCTATATACATACACACTTCGGCTTGCAGACTGGTAGTTCCAGTCGTTCCCTATTTTACATTTCCCTATTCCGTAGCCAATTGAATTAATGGACACAAATGTGATGTTACCTACGTTCGTTTGAGTTTTGTGTGAGAACTGTACTTGAGAATGGTTCCACACTCGCGCACGTATAATACTTAGCCTATTGTTTAGCCTTGAGACTCCGCAGGATAAGCCTACAGGATGGTCTGTATCGTTCTGCATTCAGCGTTGTGTACATCTCGTACAATGCTTGAGCCGTACCGATGATACTGCTTTAGCTTGATGTCCTGCTAAGCGTTACTCTTTCGATTTTTTTTATGGTGGGATTCAGCTTAGAACAGAAAAGGTTAACGCACATAAACGTCCAGAGCAATGGAACTAGATTTGGCTGAAGGTTGATGTAATACGGATTCTCTAGTTGGCAAAGTGCTGGCCAGGAAATGTTAACCCACCGAATTACCTTGAATTCAAATTTTTTTAATGGAGAATAGAGAAGGTTTGTTATTTCTTTATACTTGGACCATTTCCTCTGCATCTACTCCATAGTCTATAGACCAAAAGAAAACGAAGCCAATTACAATATTTGATAACATTACTATGGACACAGGTGCGATGGTATTGGGGGTTGGATAGACTTACCCCCCCCCCCCCCCCCCCCAAACATAAAATGGGCTTATATGTCGGAAAAAGCATGAAGGTTAGTTGCCACAGAGATATATCAAAAGGGTGAATTTCCTGCCGGCAGCTCGGAAGCAGGTTATTCGGTCCTTTGCTACCGACATTACCACATGTATCTCTGTAATTATCATTGAAGTTGTATCGTAAGCGCTGCGCAGCCGCTATGAAGATAAAACATGACCGTAAGCTAAACGAGCAGAAAGAACAATTCGTTATATGTCTTCTATTTTGTTGTTGTTGGTACCGTCAAAAGCTTCAGCTACCAAAGATTTGAACAGTTCTAAACAAAGCACCATTATTTAAGCTGCCTTCGTTGATTTTCTCCACAAGTGACATAATAGACGATGTCATCTTTTTTGCGTACAATATTGTTCCGAGGTAGGAGGAGACGCTGGAAACATTTGATTAAGAACTAGTAATAATTGAATACGTAAAGCAAGCGAAAAAAAACTATTAGGCTGTCTCTAGCTATAAGCATACAGGGAATATTTTCTGCACGAACATACTAATAGGAAACGATCTAGTACCGTAACGTTCCTGCGCTTAAGTGGAAGACTCAGCTTAAACCAAGCACCATCGCGAGTTGATGTTCCTCCAAAATGTAGAAGGTAGAAGCAATCAACGAAAAATCGTTTCCATTAGCGAAATGTACATAACAATGAATCCCGATCCAGAATGTTCATCTATCGATGATCACTCTTGTGTTCTACATGTGATCGGTCATTAGAAGATCTGACCTGATACCCCAGCATCGTGCCCGTTTCGAGCTGGAAACAGCGAATATCCTTATTGCATCTGTTTGATACACACGTACTGCATATGGATGTGATAACTTGTATCGAGCTGGTCGGTTTCTGCCTCAAGTTGGTTTACTATAGATAAGTTCGTGAGTAGTGTGAGAATTTAGCCAATACTGATGGCAGCAATAACAACAATAATTATAATATTATAGTCCAATGCAACCGTACTGCGCATCCCGTTGTCTGTTCCCTATAAGACTAGACGTCGCTCTATTTGTCCGTCAGGCCATCTGTTTGACTGGCGCTCCCAGCTGTGTGCAACTGTAATATCTGCGGCAATGTTTTTTTATCGGAATATCAGTGGGACAGGGCGCGCGCTACTCCCGATGCGCTGACGATTCCTGTGGGCCACAAAGCTACGACGGCAGCTGCGGACATTGACCCCGGCAATGGCCACCGTGCCTTCTGTGTTAACCGTACCGGTTAAGTTGTGCCGATACAGCCGCATGTCAGCCGGTGCGGACCCGCCGGAAGAAACTTGCCTGCTCACTTTGTCCGTTACCTGGCGTTTGACGTAGCAAGGTGCTGCTATTTCTGCCGTGGCACGCCGAAACAGCAGCGGCCATTGTAATCGAGATACAAACAAACGCATTACAAATAACATAAACAATCATATAAAATCACACACACGGATCGCTCATGAGCAATAGACAAAGGTGAGGTGGACAGACGAAGGCACTCGGGTCCGGTTGATGCCTGCGGTCAACAAGCACAACCTTACAGAGATCGAATGGCCAAAGGGATAAAGTTAGAATGGCGACTGATGTGACGAAGGACAACGAAACGGTTTTCATCAGAAGTAAATTATCCAGCGGTCCGTGAGGGTCCGTTTTAGGCGTGATCTCACTGGTAGATAGACCAACCTAGCAATTCGTATTGTTCTGCTCGAAGCATCTCGGAAGTAGAGTAATGAGCTTGAAAATGACGTGTGATGCGCAAATGAGCCGAGCAAAGCAGCAGCTTTAGTGTTGGCTTTGATTCCACTTGATGGCAGTGTACTAAAGTAGTTGATTTTGCGCAAGATGGTCGGGTGGGCCACTATAACACTGGAACATTCAAATCCCTCCTGCATATTTCTCATTGATCAGCTTATATAAACAATACAGCTGCCGGCAACGCTTGCTGAGATTCTGTCTGACTTATCGTTCAACGAGAACGTGAATATCGTGAAGCCCATGTTAGGCATGTACCTGCCAGGACAATTACTATATGTATAGGGAAACGAGAATAAGCCATCAATCTCTCACGACAAAGCTACTACCCGTTGGAGCTGTACCTAACAAGCAAAATCCTCTCACCGTACCTGGAATTAGGTTTTTGATATTTATATTGTCTCTCGTCTATACCGATATCGAATTTTTAGTGTCATGCCAGTGTGTGTCTGTGCCGCATATCCAGCCATCAAGGTTATATGTAGAAATCTAGTATATAAAATACGTTCACAATGATTAAAACGGCATTTTAATAATAATTTTTAATTTTCTCTGTATTTTATCCTTTTCAACGATTGCTACACGTTGTCGCGGTGGACAACGATAAGAAGTTTGTCGCAAAATCAAATTGCGGAGAAGCAATGAAAGGTCTGTTTGCATACGAAAGAGCTATTTATATGCGATACTATTATATCATTGTTGATTATCGACATAAACCGCGTAAGCTAACGCTTTGGCAAAGGAGTACCATATCGAACATAGACCCGAACTTCGAAGATCTGACTGAATGAAAGTGAATCAGCTGTGGCTGAACAATGTCGCAACTGGAAAACGAGGAACGGTAAAAAAAAGGGCATCGACAAAAAAGCGATCTGGTGCAAGATGCGTAGTTGACCATTTATGTGTCCACAGAGACTGAGATTATGTTGTTACTTATTAAACATGCAAGTCATAACGAACTTGTGATAAATTCGCTACGAATATCTCTTAAAATATATTAGATAGGTTTTTTTTTTAGCTTATTGGGTAATGAAGGTGCTCGAATATTGAAGTGAAGGGTGAATGCAGTCTTTTCTGCATTTATTTAACGGGAACACAGATAATCAAGCCCGCATTAGAAAGAACTCGTTCAGACGTGCCACTGTAGTGAACTAAATGTTTGCCAGGGATTTCCATAAATCACAGTCGAACGATACGACGTTAATGAAGCACGCCGGGCTATAAATTTTCTATCCAGCGACGGGCAGCACGCACATCTATTAATGAGTGAGCTGACAAAGGGATGGAATGGAATGAAGGTTTAGGCCGACTGCGTACAGGACCATGCAGATTTGTCTTTGTTAAGGTATAGCGAAGCTGTTTACACACAGTGGTCGATTCCAAGTTGGGTTACATACAACGAGGTCCGTTTTTCCAACACTGCCGTATCGATTTCAGAAGTAGAATAATAAAAATGGAGTTCTTTTTCTCCATCACTTTGAAATTCTCTCTGGGTCTCCAGCATAACGCATCAGTCCATCTAGGTCATTCAGTATTGTTGCAATATATATAAGACGATCGATACCGCGAACTCGTTTATGTTTATCATTCCCACTCTATAAAGGCTTCAAACGACGACAGCGAATCACTCGGAGTATCTCTGGCAGGTTGATAAAAAAAACGACATTTCTTTCTTCTCTACTTAAAAGTCGTAAATCGAATTTAAATTTGCCAGCACGCCGCATGAAGCTGGCAAAAAAAGATCGACGAATTCAGTGGTCGGCTTCAGCTCCTCAAGTGAACAATGAAGATCTCTGCTAATTTAGGTTTGCCACCGTGAAAAACGTACGTTATGCTGCTTATTAATGTGGTCCCAGAGAAAATTTCCAGCAACTAGGGGAACTCGATAGCTGGATTGGTTATGGCTTGGTCGCCTCGCGGACGTAATACGGATCTGTGCTTACAGCATTGAATCGTTCCAATTGGACAACGATCGGCCCTGTCGCTCTGCTGCTTCCGTTGACCATACTGTACCATGTCTGCAACCGAATGTAACCTGGCCTTAACGCTCCGGGCACGATAATTAACTATGCCGTGCATGACGTGTCTGTGCTTAAGGAAACAGGACAAGGTTTGTCAACCATCAAATGATATGCAAGTTGTAAAAGCGGTGGAAACAAGCCGACCCGCCGATTTATACGGACATATACACGTACTGGTCAGTATGGGATTTTGTTGCAACGAAAAGATCTATACAACGTCCTGTGACATGGAACCCATGATAAAAACAAAACAAAAAAAAAAAAAAAACATGAAAAAAGCACATTCTATCAATTCGCGCATTGTTATTAGGTGCGTGAAAAAAAAATTGATCACACGATGCACTTAGCCAGCTGCAGTCGAAATTATAAATCCTATTATATTTCATATTTTCTTGTTAAAAGGGTGATATGATTAAAGGCACTTTCTATCTATTTCGCCAATGCCATGTTCGACTAATTGTTTATGCAGCCGCCGTCGCCATGGCTATAATTAGAACACCACCTGTGATATGATTTTAACTATTAGCCAGATTAGACTTACAAGTTGTCCCTAGCCAGTTTATCTATACAACAAGGTATTGCCATTTTAACTAACAGCTGGAACAAACATCTAGTCACAATACAAAATTTAACTACATGTTATCCGCATCGTCTGCAAATACTTTATCAGCGTCATAACGAATTCGTAGCGTTATTCTAGCACAGATCAGCAGAGGCTTCATAAAAACGATCTAGTACTTTTCGTCGTCACCACTGTCGCCACCGTCGGTCATGAACCTTCGTCGTTTCGCATCCGCTTTCCGCCGTGTCCATCTAATACAATTGTATTTCTGCAGTAGATGGGAGCTATTGCCAACACTATCTCTCAATAGGAACTTGCCGCCGGTGAGCGAGCTATATTTATGATCATTTTCTCATTACCAGCTACTAGTTTCGGCCAGCAGCCATTAGCTAAGACGTGTGCATACGATCGATGCCGCCTGCCCGATACAGACGTGCGTCATTTTTGTTTGTCGTTATAGCTTTTCACAGTTGACCTCCAAACATGACTGCATAGTGTGCGTATACCTAACACTGTAGCTATTTGTTGTTATCGTTTTTGTAGGGGAATGCCCATATTCAAGTGGGCGGAAAATCGTTTTTCCATCGCCATTGCTATCTAATATTGCCGAAGCTGCTGCTGCTGCTGCTGCTGTTCGCTAACAAAGTAACGATAGGATCTAAAAGGGGGCAACAACAACTCTGGCTGCACTGGTCTTCACATCTGTCTCTGTGTGAATTTACCGCATAGTTCGATATTTTTAGAAGATTAACCTTTATTGTCATAATTTTTATTTAGTTCGAACTGGAATTCAATCATCACTGCTGGTTCCCTTTAGCTCGCACTGTGGAAGGAAGTGGACAACATACAGAATACGGAACCTCTGTGTTCGCTGTTAACGTAGCTTTGTCTAGCTTTACATCTCTTCTGATATGGATCTAAATGAATTTTCGTCCTGTTTGACTTATTTCGTTCCTGCCACGTGCTGCTCCCTCACTAGAGCATGAATGGAAACACTGTTTCAAAGTAACCGAAACAACTTCCTCCCGAGGAAATTGGGCGGATCGACTATAGGCGTTATGTATGTGCGACGGTTAGATTGTATATGTACGAGTAGAAACGAATGTAGCTCGTGCGCGTCTCGTAGCTTCATCAATATTTTTGCGATAGACGATTGATTTTGTTTGAGCTGCTTTTGCTGCAGACAACAGGGATGAGCGGTGCTCCATAATTTTCTGTTATTGATACACACAACAACTGTGACGTCAACGACAACACGTTACTGCGTATATGTCATGCTAATCGAAGTAGTACTGTGCTATATTATAGTACGCATTACCGTAGTCTGGTATATGTATACGCATACTTCTCTCAGCTGGTGCAAGACCATACACTGTTTCCGCTCCCGCAAGCGATTTATCGAAAATTGCGCCAGCCATCTCGACACCCGATGTAGCGAGTCTTCGGTCATTGTAAGTACGTAATCCTAATACATCGACAATACGCTTAACAAATATTCTGTCTGGCCGAATTACAGATCGAATCATATGCAAGTAGTTTAGAAACGTTTTGCCGAATCTTCACTCTTCGTATAATAGTGCTTTTTTGCATGATCTTCCGCGTAGCGGATTGATTTGTAAGGCAGCTCTGAGCTCTATACGCATTGATAGAGCAGTTGCTACAACGAAGGACCTATTATAGTTGGTATAGCATCCTGTACCGGTTCAAAATCTGTTCAGGTTTAGGCTATAAAGTTCCTTTTAGCGGGCTATACGTATGCACAGTGTGTGTTTTTGCTTGATTGCGGTACCATTATGTGTTTGGTCACTTGGTCAAGAATCATCTCTTCCGGCTTACGAGAGCCGGGACAATGAGCTTGAATCGTACTAGAATAGGACGACTGTTGTCGTCATTGCTGCTGCTGTTGTTATTGAAAATAAAAGAGAAAGACCTTGAACAGACTACTATAGCTATTTATTTAATTTGCCTACAGTAGCCGGTTAAATCAGTATGGCTAACAAAGGTAAAACGGAATTTTCACAAAAAAAAAACATTGCCTGTACGCCAGTCGGCGAGACGATAAAAGCTTTGCCATTGAAACGTGATAGTTTTCCCTGATTTTTATTGCTTATAGCTCTACCTGTTAGCAACCTAACGCGTCCAATACTATGAAACAATATAGTATCTGAGATAACAGCAAAGCTTACTATCTACTAATCAATCGTGACACGAACGCTGTACAAATTGCATAAATACTATGCAACATCAAATTAAATTAAACAGGGACTTTAATCGCATCTCCATCTGTTTTTCCTCCATCTCTACTGACTGTCGGGGACATCCCAACACGTTCCGGTTGTTGCTCGTTCGCCGCCGCCGCCGCCGCCGCCGCCGCCGCTCGCAGCGTAAACGTCCACCGTTATTATTTCAGCTGTTGTTGCTGCCGCTGTCTTTGTTTCGCGCTGGCGCTCTGCAGCGCCAGTGACGGCGAAAATAACACGGACAAGAAGAAGCCGGAGGACCGAAAGGCAGCAGCGACGACGACCGCAAACGCTTCTTCGTTTTCTACTTGTGCTGCTGTTACTTCGTCATAGAGGCGTTGAAGCAGTGTCGAGTGAGGTCATTGACCTGGGCTTCAGCTTCGGCATGTTGTCGTTGATGTTGACGATCGCCAACGGTGAGCGATGCTGCTGCTGCTGGTGGTGATGATGATGATGGCGACGGTAGCAGCCGACCAAAGCGGCAGTTCTGTGGCGGCTGACTCTGGACTTGTCGAATTTCGAAACGCGGAGAGGACAACTCCCATAGCATCGCATACATTCACACTAGAATTGTGTCGTGTTCTGACAGAGACTACTACAATTATGACAGTTCCCTTCGTAGTACTATGATTGTTATCAGTTGCTTTCCCAGCTTTAGATGACAATCTGACGCTGCCGGTGACGGCTACGTTAGCAATGATTTTTTTTCTTCAACGTCGTCCGTTAGTTGTTATTGACGGTGCCGCTGGTACCGTTTGCTTGAATTGTAGCTACTCAATCCAGCAATTGCGATAACAGCGAAGAGAATAGTAATAAAGACTGAAAAAAGTGCAAGCTTTCAGCAGCAGACTAGATCGCTATGTTACGAAAACGGCTCGACTCTCAAAGTGGAAGTCTACTAATGTTCAAAACTTCAATTCGGCGACCGATTCACGCCAAGCAGCTGTTTCAATGACTACGTTTTTCGATTTATAGGCTTTTTCTTTTCTAACTTTTTGTTTGCTTTGCTAACTAACGTGTACCGCTATAAGCCTCCATTCTGCTTAATTGACGACCTATTGAGGTAGGCAATCTAGCTAGCAAATGATGCTATCCTAATGTTTGAATGTCTTTCGCTACAAGCGCTAGTTAATTTGTACTACAACGTCGTGGCGTTGCGCAAAATTGCGTCGAGTCTCTCCGACACGAGTCGCACGCAATACCCTCCTACGAGCAGAGAACGCAGCGTTTCCTTGCTCCCCTTAACCTAATGTACGCATGTCATACACTTATGTTGATAACCCCAGTATTTTCGATTTGATAATGTCATCCGTTCCCCTGTCATCCATTCCCCGGGGCCCTGCCGGTCGATGCTGCTATCTGCCGCGATGTCACTGGGCGAGTACACGAATGAGTGATTGAGCCGACCGTTGACTAGACCGCTAGCTATGTAATGCAGTCAGAATGAGAGAACATTCGCGTGTCAGAGCCTCTCAAGAAAATGGCTGGACGTGAGCGCTGGATGGACGCCTTTAAAACTGTGACAGTTCCGTCAATGATGGCTAGGTTGATAACGGCAGGTGTCGAATAGTAGTACTAAAATGACGCCAGGTCGATTTGCGTACACTTCTGCGGTTGGCTTTAGCCCTTGTCTAACAACCGCTTATGCCGAGAAGTGGCCGATATTGCTGAACAAAGTACTATCCGCAGTACTTTTTTATGTGTCGTACGCGGTTGCTATTGTTGTTGTTATTGCCGTCGACGATCGCGCGCGTATACGTGCATTTCAGATCGACAACGTCCCACCATTTCCACTCAAGCACGTGATGGTGGCGTTATGTTTTCCGTTAATAATCTGTTTTTATAATTCTGCTGTTTTTTGACACCGGGTACGAGTGTCTATTCGGCACGACCAGGGAATTACTACTAGAGCGTAATCGCGATTACCATAATGCCGAAGGGACAAAGCTGACTAAATTTAAAAAAACAAGCTGATAGTACATAAAGTGATCAATCGTTTGGAATACAACGTAGCCACAAGGGGCACAAGCCCATTGTATCTTTTCACGACCCTATCACAGATTCGGTCCACCTGAAACCTCTCTGTTGATCCATAGTAGGCGAGTTGAACTGAAGTTGAACTGCCAAATCATGATAACGTTTCTGCTTGTTTCGTACACATGACCAGTGGCGCATACGCGTTCTAACTAGCGCTTTTAAGTTTCGTCTATTAAGGTAGCCGTCGCGTTCTGAAAGTTTTATAACAAGTCTATGCCGTTCGTGGCCGTGTCACCTTCTAGTAAAATTGTCACTGTTCGAAACTGGCGAGCAACATTTATTAGCTTTTCCATTATTGTTTATTGTGATTGTTATTGGCTGCAAACCAAACACTCTTCTATTGACTCTCACAAAAACCAACTAATGGAGGAGCTCTAACCTTTCCGGATTGGACGGATGGCCTACCGCAAAAGTGGCATCGTTGATGCTGGAAGGCCAATGTTCCAGTGCTATATTCTGTTACTCGGCAATGAGCTTGTGGTAGTTTTTTTTTTTGCCGTAAGCCGTAGTTTTTTAGCTTAGCTAAGAGGAGAGGTCAACTGCAATCCCTGAGTACTATCGCAGACATAAACAAACGTTAGTTTTTTAACAATAAAAAAGTTGTTTGCCGAAATAAAAACACCTGTTTGTATCGGTACAACTGCTCGGTCGGTGCTCCGTATTCGCCTTCCCTGTCCGTACCCATCGTGCTAATAGTGTCGTATTCTAAGGTAATAGATTCCTAATGAGCGAGCTGTTAGGGTGCAGAGTTTCGTCTTTGCTACCATTAGCTTGTAGTGCAGTCGTCGAAAAGTGGACTCCGATGGGCTTGATTTACTTTATTATCTTGCGTACGGTAGATGCAGGCTGGCGAATATTTGTCGCTGTCAGCTGTTTCCTAATTAAACTATATCGACAGTGGTTCGCTATTCCCTACGCTGAAAACCCATCGGTTATCAACGACGGTAAACATTGTATACTGAATATTCTGCCTACTGGCTGAGTCCCCAGGACGCAAGGCAGATGAAATAACACGCATATTCTAGCGTGTATGTAAAATATATCATGTTACTATGGTCTTCATTAGCGAGTCCTGTGTCCGTAGTTTTATGTACCGCCATTACCACTAGGAGGCAATGTAAAGGGGGGTAATCACTTGCACACATTTACACAAGCACACATACATACGCACACGGTCAGACACACATAGATGCACATCGCAGTTCAAAAAAGCAGCACGAACCTCAAGTCATTAACGCGTTCACGTACCATATGAATCGGCTCCGATCTTAGCGAGTGCTACGAACAGGTAGCAAGCAATGTTGACAACGAACATATTGCAAGAAAAGGCCCCGTGCAGCCGCGGGCGCCCAGCAGCGCTGTAACGCCATCAGCGCCGCTAAAAGCGCTCAACAAATTAACGGAAAATAAGCGAGAACCCGTATGTGCGTGTGTGGCTGTAGCTGCTCTTAAGCTCCTTACGTTTGCCTACCGTGACTGACTTCTTCCATGATCGCTGTTTCCCCACTCTTCTTTTAGCTTTTTTGTTTCATCGCGGCTGTGGAACACGTCATTACGTTTCCATGACGAACTCTGCAGAAAAACTGCACGTCGGCGAAGACACGTATGAGAGGTGAAGCGATCCGCCACAATATCCGGACAGAAAGGCGATCCTCTTCTACGCGCGTTACTGGTTCTGCCGGACAGCAGCATCATAGGCGGTGCCTTCGTCCATATGTATCCCTCTACGTCCGTCAGCAATTGTCGACAAGCCCTACCACTTTGATTATGTGAGATAATTACATAAATAGTAATGATGATAATAATAACTACGACGCTAAGAATAACGTTAGCGACATTAACAGAAGTAAAGCATGGAGCCGAGCAGTGGCGACAGCGAACATCCAAAGTAACCAAGACAGCTCCGACTATAACTGTACAGCTTGCCAGAAGAAGCATGCTAAGGGAACGAAATTAGGGGCTAGGGGCGTAGAGATAAGGGTTTTGAACAAACATCGGCCACTTTCTAGGGACAGAAAGAAGCTCTACGTGTCATAACACCTTCACTGGACACAAGAAGAACCCGTTTAACGGTAGCTAGCCTGGGATGAAAAATGGTTGAAAAGCCAATGGATGCATCTTTCTATTTATCGCGATATCAGATCGTGCTTCTTACGCGGGGGCTTATACGTGCCTTATGCTGCTTTTAGGCGGTTCGAGTGGATCGAACGGACATCGTAAATGGAGAAGAGCGTGTTACATCGAAACTGTTAAACTTGATGTAATCCAAAGGCAAAGAAACGATGAACACAAGCTGCAGATTGCAGAATTCAGTCCGCCTCGGTGCAAGAACGATATGGTAATTGATCGTTCAGTGTAATACATGTCCGAGTTAAACAGATAAGTGACAGTAATTCAGCTTCAGCGTGTTCCCCATTATGGAAACGGCTACGCGATCTAAAGTAGTTAGACTAAAGATTACGTAGCAACATTTTGTAGCTACTGCATGGCACGTAAGCCTAATTTACTGAAAAACAAACGTTCTTCATTACGAGATCGCTATTGAACGAATGTTAACTGCTAGCACGACTCTAGTCGCTATAAACGCAATGGGGAAACCCTAGTAAATCTAGTTTTTATCCAGTCGAATATAGGTGAGGCCGTCTTGAACAAGCGGAATCGTACTGCGACGCGGACTCTAGACAGCACTTATGTCCGAACAATCTTCATCTTTTATTAGTATGTTTACGACTATGTGACCATTGTGGTCAATATGATCAGTTGTCCGTTGTCAGTGTCTGTTTGTTGAAGTTTCGCTAAGACATGTGATAGGATATGACATAATCCGTAGAATGCTGGTTTTATGATGCTGCCATGATGAAGTCGATGAGGACGGTGCGGTTTACGAACGAGGCCCTCCTTTATTTCGAATGTTATATCTGTATATGAAATAATTTAGTCATTGTTATCAGTCGCAGGCATGGGCGTTAGCCAACGATCCCATAATCTGCGGCCGTGTCGGAATGTAGGTCAAATCCTGTTGCCTTACCAATTTTTAGTTAATACGAAATACCAATGATAGGATGGAAATGTTCCGCAGCGGTCCCGTAACAGTTCTAATTAATTGATTGCCTACTTCTGTGTTCAGTGGGCAAGTGATACGCAATTGTGCCATCTGCCTTTCGAAGTGCCTAAGTATGTCCGTACCGGTCGATGGAAACCACTGCACGATAGTCTATATCGCCCATAAGCTGTGTCTGTCTATGAAACAAACAGTCGATAGTTTCGTGCGCAGAAAAATAATATAGCAGCAGTGTTGGATAATAATTATTATACGTACCCTGCAGCGACTGTTAACACTGCAGTAATTGTTCAATAATGTGAATGAGGTGTGATGGCCATTTATTCTCGGAAATCTCCCCTGTCAGGAATGCTCTATGGTGTTTCCGTTAAATTTTCTGTCTGTATTGAATGATAAGTGTTTGTGCTGCTCGTGCTCGAACGAGTCGATGGTGTTGTTTGCCTTCTATCTCTATTTCAGTTCTGCTGGAACGTGAAAAACGCCAGCTTCTGTTCTGTGCCTCAGTTCAAAGCGACGCCAGCGTAAATATAGCTTCGACGACCGGCTCTGTCGTTCGGCGTGCGTGCCACTCTATCTCAATATTCTGTTAATATTGAAGTCGATATCGGTCGCTTGTTCTCAGAATGACACGCAGCGGTCCTGATGTCGATGACACAATCGGCCATCTCATCGCGCACACTTTTTATAATATTTAGTTTATTCCCCGCCACGAATGAACCGCAATGAAGGCAATGTGATTCGGCATACTTGAAAAATAACATAAGAAAACTGATCGAATCACTGGGAACGTTCTGTGCCAGCTATACCAGTATAGTGATTATCACTAGACACTATAACTAGTATTTTTTTTTATGACAATAGCAATTAATATTGTAGAAGATGTAGTTGGGCTCAGTAACTGGCTGGCGGCCCTAGAGCTGTCCTTCTTTCAGTGCAGTAATTGTGCCAATGGCATTAGTGACTTGCTGTCGCCGGCGCAGGCTCCGACCGAACAATAAACGATATTACAGCGGATGGTTGTCGTCGTTGCGCAGGTCGCTCACTTGCTCGGTCGGACGGAAAACGCTGACTGATTCGCTGACTTTCGAATGCTGTTTGATGGTACAGATGCTGCTAGTCGTAGCGACAGCGCTGGCGGCTGGTAGTGACGGTGACGGCGGACGCCGCTGCCGTTGCCGTTCTAGTGGCTGAAGGACGTTGCCGTCGTAGGGCGTTGACCCCGAAGGGAAGAGGGCATTCACCCCAACGATGTCGACAACGATGAATGTTAGACGATGGTGGCCGGTGGTTGTTGACTGCGTAGTCAACAACCAGCGGGCGGCTCCATTGCTGTTCTGTAGCGCCGTAATGTGTTCCGCTGAACGAACGGCGGCTGCTGTTACGGGAAGCCGATGCTGTTGCTGTTAACACTGTCACTCTGTAGCTATGTGTAGCGCTCGCTGCTGATGGCAGAATGACAATAGGAAACAATAGCAAAATTTACGGCAGGAAACAACGACGACGATGACATTGGCGTGTACTCGACGATACGATTTGCATTAGTATCCTGAATTGGGAGACGTACTGACGCAAAAGAAACACGAACAAAAGCCGCCGCCGCCGCCGCCATCCACGCCTGTGTCGTTGTACACAGCATCAGGAAGCCGCTAATGCAGATGGTCATACTAATGGCGATACAGCACGCCGTAGCGATAAAAACCGTAACAGGTCTGATACGCCCGGTGGCAGAGATAGAACGCCGAGCTCCAGAAATAGGAGCTAAGCAGTAAAAGAGATGCAGTGCGCGGTGAACACTGTGCTCTCTGCGTCTTATCTAATACTAACAACCAGAACTTCCCCGCTAAATAACGCACTAAAAGCAGACGAAAAGTCAAATAGAATCGAAAATGCTAACTCAACTAATCAAAACAGCAACAGAGTTCCCTAATAACTCAGTTGATCTTAGCAGTCTAAAGATTCATCGTTTACAACGACTTAGAACAATCTTTTTCCTTTTATAAAGCTGTTGATATGCGTTTCATTTTATGGGCATAGTCTCGTTTATTAAAAAAAAAAAAAAAAAAAAAAAAACTAAGCAAGTGCTAGGAATGTTGCCCACTGAATTACCGATAGGGAAACGGCGATCATTGTGCTTTTTCCATTGAAGCGAGCCCTAAATCGTAATACCGCGTACTCATACTCTTTAATCATGTCAACTCGTTTCAGAACCGGTGGTTGATATAATGCGTAATGCTTTATACTCGAAAGACTCAAGGCTTGAGGTCATCATTTTTCAATAGTCCTTTCCTTGAAACGTGTCCCTACTCTCCCTCGTCCTCCCTACGATTGTTTGTCTTCCTGATCTTCCACGTTGTCGTTTCCTCACAAGTGTATCCCTCGCCATCTTGTCTTTCTTTCCTAACGCACGTTTTGCTCTTGCATTGTTTCCTCTATTTTTTCGATTCACTTGCAAGTGCTCGTCGTCATCGTGTTTCATAGCGGAGCGTTCTCTTTTTTCCATGATTTTTTACCATTATTTCATTGAAAACTGTTGAAAACCGATGCATGAGTTTGTGAATTTATCTGCTAATTACCAAATATTCTGATAATGGTAAGGTCTACCCTTCTGTCTCGAAGTGACGCTTCGTAGTCGATCTGATATCACGTAGTTCGTCGACCGTTAAGCTAAGAGGATGTTTAAACTGTAGCCATTTATGCGGTATGGTCGCTGCTGGCCGTCTTTCCTGTCAGGATTAAGCGGGCGTCTGAGAGCTGAACTCCTGTGAGTATTCCGGATATCACCACCCATAAATTCAACAGAAGTAAATACTAGTTGAGAATTTTACAGCCGCAAAACAAGCTCTACAAACAAAATCGGAACCAATCTACCGCGCTACGGGAATCGTAGCTATGGGTGACAGGTAATTTGACTTATGTCTGTATTATTTCTGAATAGATTCCATTAGGCAGCTGTCAATCACAGCAGTGTAATAGGGCTAACTATGCGGAATATGAAAGATGGTCGCAGATTTTGCTTTTATCCGTTTACCATACGGCAATGAATATTCAGTTATAGAGAAAGCAGAGTGACACGCACCTAAAGTTCCCTCAGCTACTTGATTTGTTAATTACCGGCGATATTTCGTAAGAACGGATACTTAGTTTTCAGTGGCAGTCGAGTTTGCGGCGGCCGTTCCATAGCCCGCATCTCGCAGGTCTAAGACAAGCGCGACTTTGAAGTTCGAAGTTCAGCCCAGTCTCGTGGGTTGGTACCGTCAAAGGTAGCGACAGACTTTACTATAGGGGATAAAAGATGAGAAAGAGCTCATGGCGCGCGAACTGTTTAGTGGATGTATGTCTGTGTATTGGTGTATATGTTTGTATGACTTGATGTTGAGGTCTGTCCGATGGCCGGTTAGCAGCAGGCCGGTGACCCCAGCCAGCGGACAATAAGAAGGTGGCGAGCTCTATCGCTAGAGAGAAAGAGTGGGGTTCGCATTTTGCTAACTCTAGATTGCGTTCAAATAGTAGAGGAGAGAAATCGAGGCAATCTAGCGAAGTGCCGACCGTACCAATACGTTACAGATCTATGGCATCGGCTACTTTTGCTGTTATTCTGATCGAACCTAACAGACCAGGGCCTCCTTTGCCTGCGCGTCTTAAATTTGCTCTGGTCCTCTACGGCACGGGTACACTCTGTTTTAGGGCGGCAGATGCCTTTTCTCAGGACTTTTCGTTAGCCGCTAGGTGCAGTTTAATCGCTACGTACGCATGGTGTGTATAAACCAACCCAAAAACATGTTCAAGAAAAGGACTGCGCCGAGCAATAGATGATTCGTCCATTTACCGGGTACTACATAGCTTCACCCAATTGGCTTTGATTTAAAGTCGTCTTCGAAAATAACTAGAAAAATGCTACATAGATAAACAGGTTGTGTAGTAGGCCAAAGGTCACATTATGTTCGACCACATTAATGAGATTTTGACTTAACTCTATTAAAACGCTAAACGTTTTCGATTCACTTATCATTTACTTGATCGTGATGAGATGTTTTTTTTTTCATAAGTTGAGCAATTGTCCTTTTGATTGCAAATTTTGTCTTTAACGTAATAGTTTAAGACTTTTTAAGGTGCGTGAACAGCTTGGTGCGGTCTTGCCCTCGGACGGCTGAACCTTCGCTTAACAGAACACTACGAACAGAGTAGGGCAATGCTTGCGATAGTGGACACATGTACGCCCCTGAAAACTTTCTTTACAAACGGCACCGACCCTGCTCGAAACGAAAGTGGCCTAAGTTGCTTCCTGTGAAATTCAACGATTTATTCCGAGCACTTCTCGTCGTACACCGTGTATCTTCTAAGCGCCACACCGCTATTTGTAGAAAATTCGAGAACACGCAAATTTACACTTTAAGCCACCCCTGCCTATTCAGAATTTACTACACATAGAAAAGAAAGATCGATCCCGAATTTTATAACACGGAGACAATGAGTAACGAAGGTTAAAAACGGGCAGACAAAACGAATTAGCGCGCAATTACGCACATAAATTTCATTACATGCTTTGCACGACGGTGCCTTTTCATTTGTTCGGTGCCATGTGCGTCTGTAACAAAATGTGGTGCAATATGCCCAAGTATAAAACAGCCTCATGTGCATCAATATCCTTGCTGGGGACACGTTGATCTCGAAGTTTAAAATTTTTTAAATTTCTGGTTCTTAGAACTTTGCAAGGTATTTCTTTTTTCAATTAATACATTCACAAAATACAATTTTACTTTTTCAAATATACTAGATAATTGTACTGTTATGAACACAAATAAGCAGTATGTCTGACAGAATATACCGTACAAGGCGAGCTTTTTGAACGGCATGTTAAGCATGTAAAGGTTACACATGCTGAAAAAGCACTAGGGCTCATTAGAGAGAAACGTACGTTACCACTGTTATATACATAAGTCAATATCAAAAGGAACGGGAGTTATCAATGACTGGTTTACGATGGCTCATTTTCTTTTGGCCAAACCTGTCGTTGTAAGGTACGACTTGTTTCTCGATCCCACACTGCGTGATATGTGCTTCCCGACCTCGTTGCGGAACTACGTCAGTATCTGTCAATGACCTCAAGCAGGCTCTCACAGTGTTTTTAGGTGTTCGCTCCTGCACAACCATCTCAAGCGATCTACGAGCACATGTCGATGCGAACCTTGTCTTATACTATCATTACTATTACTACTCTTATTACTCCATATGCCGCTACGAACCTGTTGCCTCAATGAAGCCGATTTGTGTTTCCTACCATTGAAGGCCTCCATGAGAGCATGCTCAGCCAGTGACCACATTGCTCTTCCAAAGGTTGGTTAACCTTCAAAACCAAGGAAGAACCCGCAAACTGAGTCCAGCTATATGAGCAAGCGGGCAGTTTGAAAACTCTGGTTTCGATCGCTCGTCTGCGATACACAGGTATCCGATACGTCTACCTATGCGAACTAACAGATACTCCCGATCTACCTAACCATTTCTAGACTAGTCTAGCTAGCGCGTTCTCAAACAGATTCCTACAACGGCGGGGGTTCAACTCTGTCTGAGCATCGTCCAGAGATGTGTCGAAAAGGTCAGAGACCTGAAGAGGCCCACGCGACGGCATCTGCTGAATGCGGCGGCGGCGGCGGCGGCGGTGCATTCCCTTCACACTGCGCTTCTTCTCGATGGAGATGAGGTCTCCCTATTCCATATGCCTTCACCGGGCCACGCCGCCAGTCTAGTGTAGTTCACCTAGAGCCGCTTTAGAAAGCAGCTTATACCTTAGGTCTAAGACTTCAACTATAAACCCAACCCACTTTACCCAGTTTGGACCGAATCAGGCTGCCTATATCTGTCTGAAAGAGACTATAAGAGAGAGGACCTTAACCCTGCCAGATAGATGGTGTGAGCGGCTGAGGTCGTGGACCTCGGAGGACCTCTCTCAGCCATCTTCAGTAAGGGTTGCATGTTGCCGCCGAGATGACATCCTGCCTTGGTTCACATGTGCAGTAGAGTCGTTGGACCCAGCATGTGCGTATGGGTGTGCGCCGTTCTCACTGCCCATATGTGATTGTGAACGGGACACAACGCCGCGAACGGACAATGCAAGCGCCGGGAAAGAAGGGTTCCGGGTTAGTTATAAGAACCTACACAGCTGAAAAGGACACTGAAAACTAAGGTGATCCGACTATATTTTTTTCGCTGTCTGATCGATTCTGGTTGGGACGGGTTGAATAGGGCTGCGCACAGTAATTGGAGAGAGCGGATAGACAAGTCTGCGCCAAGTTCTAGAGAAAAATCAATGATTGAGTCGGCGGGAAAGGAGTTTAACCGTGTGCGTCTGTGTGTATAGTCTGGACACTTCTGGTCACATCTGAACACATATAGCGTCCGTATAAAGCTACCAAAAAACATTCTCTGAAGACTAGGTCTAGAGAACGGAAGTGGTGACCTATCTAGATCGCATTCACGCAAATCAAACAAATCTTAAAAACAACTATTCTGTATAAAGATGAAGAAATCAGCGAATACAATGCGGGCAAGGAATATCACGTGTATGCGTCATCTGATGATGTCTTCAATCTTTTAAGGTTATTTTTTTAAGGTTAATAATCGGTAAGCGGATGCTACTGCCTAATGATTATAGGAGCTTTGCAATTTTTTTCTGGCGTAAACCTTCTCTGTAGTTGATGCATAGCCAATGCAGTATACAAATTGGATTATCTATGAACAGTAAGAGGAACCTTATTGTGAATTTTGACATCAACACTGACAGATGAAATCCCCAATGACGAACGGAGCATACTGTTAACTGATTATCTCGTCGTTCCTGTCTTTACAATAAAGACAGTAGGAAAATATTAGCGGGAAGCCGAAATACTTCTAATGATGGATTGACGTAAGAAAAAAACAAATTAGAAAGCCGCAGAAATTTAGATAATCAAGCAAGTTTACCAACATAAGTCCAGGTTGACATAGGATGCATGCCCAAAATTATTGACAGAATCGAACTCACGAGCACCATATTGTGGCCGTATTTGGGAAATGTCAAGTGTAATCAAAATACCATAACATTGATGCTCCATAAGCAAGATCCTGTCTGGATCACTTGAAGGAGCTCGTTCTTCAGGCTGGCTCACCTCACTGAAAGGGGTTTCGAGATTCACTTTACTTTTGAAGGGAGATTCCGGGGTAAGTTGAGTTGAGGAAACTTACAAGCAATGTGCATTTGCGCATACTATATTCGTAGGGACGTTGTATGTGAGAACGGAAGTTGTTGATATGTGTTAAGGTTGTCATGGTGATGTATGATGGGCATATGATGAGTCTGCTGCGATGAGGCTATCAGACTTTTGTTGGGTAAAATACAAACGAGCCCACCCCAACCTACTTTTAAGTAGAAGGTGAGGGCGTGATTGGTGTTTTCATTTGCCATATTGTAGAAAGAAGCCGAAGCATCACTAGCTATGTGAAAACAGAACCGTGTGATTCTAACGAATGTGAGCTCATCTGTGCTCGAAGTGTGCTTAACTTTCAGCGTTAACAAGCGTCTCCGTTTAATACTGTGTACGAGTATCGCAATGTCAGATACAGCAAGGTTTTGAGACCTCTATATAAGCTTCCTTTTAAAAGTTCAGCGTTCTAAGACTTCGAGTCACATATCGAGCGCTATCTTCATCGTTATCATGGTTTCTATATGTTCGAACGCCTGTTATATCGGTGCTGGGACATTCAGGGAATAAATTGAGTAGATTTTTCGCGTTTTTTTTTTTCTTTCTTTTTTTTTTTTAGCAGGGCACTGTATTTTTTTCATATAACCTAAAATATTTAGTCGAAATCCTGTAACAATCTGAGTGACGTTATACGGATTGAGCGGCTGGAAATCCTATTGAATTGCTGATTTCGTCAGTCTCTCACATCAAGCAAAGACATCAGTTACCTCGTCGAATTAAAGTAAAAATGAAGATACGCAATATAAATTAATCAGCAATTAGTCAAAAATAATAACAGCAATGAAAAATCGTGTATAATGATATAACGTCTAATATAAAGGTATCATGACGGCCTTTTTACGGGATTTCATATTATTGTTGCGTGATATTCCAATGTAACGCACAAAACATAGTTTCAGTTGCTTGAATAGCCACGACATCCTATATCAATCTGGAGCTCAGCATCGAGCGGCTTTGCTTAACAAAAATACGTTTAATCCATATTATACGGCCTCTGTGCTTGATGACATTAGAAATCGGACGATAAACAAATGCAGCCCGCGCATAGACAGTCCCGGATCAGACAACTTTCACAACATTGTTCATCGCGTAATATACTACCCAAGTACCCCCTAATATAACTACGATTCATCAAACAAGCGCACTTTTATATTTACAAACTGTTTCGAGACGAGTCCTACTGAGATAATAAATAGTTGTACTTTAAATAGGAAACGATAGATAAAAATCAGGTCCAAACTCGCTTGTGCTACCTAGACACAGTCGCTAAGTATGCCCCCAAGTAATCGTGAGAACGTATATTCACACAAAGCACAATATCCTACACTATACTGGTCTCCGCAAACGTTGTCTTAACAGATATCTCGATTCGTTGCTTCGCTAACGGAGGTTTTAACGTTCCCTACTAAGCTTTCGTACATCGTCGAACAGCTACATGAGTGTACTTGCCTGCTCGTGCTAATATGGTTCATCAGGGCTGCAGTGCTAGGTACATAAGTTATCTATGGTCTTATGTATCACTGTCGAAGATCATCAACGCCGTCGTCTTCACCCATGCACTAGCGTCATGAAGCGGCGAAGATTCTTTGAACGGCAGTTACTACTGCAACGGCAGTAGTCGTGGCGTGATCGAAGTGTTTAATACACACATACGTGCATGCATGCATGCATACATACATACATACATACATACATACATACACATCGATGATACTTGGTCTCCTGCTGTACACACAGTAGTTAGGGGCGTTAGCAGCAATAAGCCAATGTTTCGCTTGTGACGCAGATGGTTAAGAAGTGATTGGGCCGTCTACTGATCGCTGAATCTTCAGCCGTCGATCGTTTTTGCTGCGCATATATGTAGTCGTGGTGGTCATGGCGAACGTACGCAGCAGGTAAACCGGAAATGATCACCGACGGAGTTAGCTAATCAACGATACGTTAGTAGCACAATGTACTATCGTGAGTTAAACGCATCGTTCAATAATCGTGATCCCATATAGTCATGCATACGTTTTAGGTCTGCGTACTGCGAACCAAATTTACCTATACACAACTGTCGAACTCACACAGCAGTTTCGATTTGCAGATGCAGAGCCGATACGGAATACTCAATACTATAATGGCCGTATTGGTCATTGGGCAAGGCACCATCGTCGGCGGAACAGCCGAAATTAGCTACTGTTGTTGTACTTTTACGACAGTCGGACAGGACAAGTCGGACTCGAACGCCCGTAGGACCACAAATCTAGTTGCCATTTCCTAATAACAGTCTAGTGGACGCTCTGATGCAACGCAGACTACTGAAAACATGTTAACGAACGTGTTTCGACCATGGAGTGGAGGCTGTTATGGATTTGATAGCTCCGATGATGACAATAAATCTATAATTTTACTAGCAATTAGCTTATTTTATGAGGAGCAGGAGTCGTATACAGTATAGGCGGCCAGCGATTTTTACCGTAACAATATCTGACCGTAATATCAAGATTCGCATTGGACGGCGTGTGACATATGGCAACCGCAGGCTCTTATAGCATAGGCGTGATTTGTATATGGTGGTGATAATCCAGTCCTCCGTAGGGAATATAGCGCAAGCCTGGAAACAGAGTTTCATTGAGATAATTGTATATGATTTATTGGGTCGCGAATTCCTACACGTATAGTTGCTATTACCACAAATAACATAATAACAATAACAAATCTTTTCGGCCTTCGAGTGTCGCGAACAGTCGACATCTCCCTTTCGCTGGAAATGCAATTTATGTCCTACAACCACTTTCCGCTATGCTGTTGTTTGTTGATCCACGATCCCCGCCTCCCCATCAGCGCTAAGGCGGTTCCTCATCTGCAATTCTTGTCGATGACAGCCATTAATATTATAAGTAAATATATATGTCGACTTTTATGTCCGGAACCATTGTTACATGTTTTACATTTTATCGGCCAGTTAGCTTCCAGTACGAAATGTAATGACTCTGCGTCCAGATCGAAACACAGACTACCAAGTGCCTCCAAGTTCGCGCATACAAATCGAAATCCTTATGGTTACTATAGACATTATTGGTGCCACTGATTGACACAGCGTCTACAATCGTAGCTAGCAAACAGCTCTCAGCTCCCTACTATCCTCAGCTGTTCATACCAGTCATCTGCACTGCATTTGCTGCGAATTTCGTTCCGTTAAGGTGCTGCTATGTCATAGTAACTGAACGTGCAAATCGTTCGTTGTGTTTACCCTTTTCCTTCGTCGAACAGCGCTGGGCTCATCGTACACCAGCGGCGTGTGCTACTTTGCACGCACACTGCTAGTATGACGCTGAAGCAACTAGCTATATATATGCGTATGTTTGTATGTGTACGTAGCTGAGACACGCAGCCTAAATGCTGCAGCTTGGATTCTCTCTTAGCTTGGCCTGATGGCCAAGTCAGACAGACAGACTGACTGACTGACTGACTGACTGACGTTCGTTCGTTCGTTCGTTGTTTGCCTGGCGCGCAAACTGACAACATCGGATCGAACGAAGAATCAGAAGAGCTCAAATAATCAGAAGAAGAGTTCACAGGGGTTCCCTTGCCCCCCTCTCTCTCTCTCTCTCTCTCTCTCTCTCTCTCTCTACCGCTTACAGTCGTCGTAGCAGTGACCAGCAAAAGCTCGCAAAGGAGCAGACGGAGGGGAGAAACCGTCAGTAACAAGCAAGGAAACAGCCCCGCATCGGCAACAGCGGCAGCAGCCGTAATGACAACAAACTAGCGGGCAGCGGCATCCCAAAGGGGTGAACGACCTCTCAAAATCCAGCGAAATAGCAGAACCAAAAAATGACGACACGAGCAGAGAAAAAGAGTGCAGCTATCGCTAACACGAGCTATTGAAGCAAGTTGTGCTGCAGCGGGGAACCACAGTGTTGTTTTTTTACCTTGCTGTATGTAGCGTGCATGTACGTGCTATGCACGTTCTCGCCGCTACGGCTACTCCTGCTGGCCTCTGCGGGGCTATGTGTGAGCGACTAGCAGTAAGTGTTGGGCTGGTGTTATCAACTGTTGGTGTCGCCAACGTGATCGTTGTCGTCGTTCTTGCTGTGCTAAGCCGCCCGATCGACCGGCCGTCCGTCCGTCCGTCCGTCCGTCGGCGCATCGTTACGACCTGACTGACTAAACAGGAGGAAAATGCAGAATAAAAAGGGAAGATGGAAAGCTTGCGACGGTGATTACGACGAAGTTACTGCTTCTGCGGCCACTGCTTCTACTGCTAGTAAAAAAGACGGAGCTGCGCCCAGCTCAGAGATAACGCAAATGAGGCAAGGAAAACCAAGAAAAGAAAGGTAAACGAAGCAACAGGCTTCTTCGATTCTGAAAAGGAAGGGACACGACGCTTTAAGGGAGTGGCCGAAGATAGATATCGAACGACAACGAATCCTCAGGGACGACAGTAAAACCTGTAGGCAACAGTACCCCAATTGTTATTGCTGTTCTTGTTAATGAGGATGCCGATGCCGATGATGATGATGATGATGATCGCGCTGACGGTGGAGTTATTTAGTCTCAGGCCCTTTTGATGCTGATGAGGTGTTATTGTTATCTTTTAGAGCGAAAAAAAGGAGCTGCAGCAACCGTAACCTTTGCCACCGGGCAAACGCCTCGGATCGATCGCCTCGACACCTTAAGGAGGTGCCGAACGAGTCCGTTGTCCTGTTTACAAGACCAGCTCCATACATTGTCGTCATCATCAGCAGAAGCAAAAGCGTCATCAGTGAACATCTTGGGTGCTGTCGCACCCATTTTTTAGTTATTCTTCCGTAATCGAAAAGAATATGAACGACTGTACTCGTTCCTGTGATGTTGCAACGGAACATACAAAATTTATTAAATTTTCGCAATCTGTATGACAAGCTGGTCGGTCGCGAACACCTAACGCGAATGATGATATTCTGTGCAGCGTAATGACGCTCCAGCGAAGCAGCAAGGATAGCCATGAAAAAAGCACGAAAACACCACTTACATAAAATATGTGACTGTGATTTACGTTTACAATGACTGACGTAACGGCAAATTCTCTCATTCAGCTCCTTAACGACCTATGAAAATGGATCAAGTGGAATTCTCGAAGTGACGACTAACGCAAGTATAACACAGCTGACAAGTTTTCTGGGCATTAAACTTTTAATAAAGCACAGCTGTTACTGGTCCGTATCAAGTGAATTATCAATAGGCATATAGAGCGCAATGCGGATGACATAAGAGCCGCAGGGTAATAGAATGTCTTGCGTAATTGAACACTGATACGGCGTGAGTATAGCGATTTGATCAATGATTATACGAGTAGATCTAAAACGTCTCCAACAACAAACAAATAACGACATTGATAGAACAAAGAAAAAAAAAAAATGTAAAACACAAATCGCTAGTGGCAGCCCAAAGGTGATTGTATCACTGCCGGATCAGATAAGGCGCCAGACCTAAGCGATAGCTCTCGGGTTCGATTGCCATCTGTAAATTTTAGTTCTTGATTACAGCTTTTTGGAAAGTCTCGATTTTTAAGTTCGGTCACTTTCATCACACCCTCTATTCGTACAAGTGTGCAATGAAAATTTATTCCCAACACTCTACAGACAGTTTGTTGCGAGCTCTGAAGGGTTTCAGCTCCTACGAAGAGTGATGAAACTATGGTGAAATTAAATCACAATGCTACAGTTAACCAACGCGACAGGCCGTAGGCCATATAAGGCCGAAAGCATTGATACTGATAAAGTACGCCGATCTCGTGCTCTAACTAAACACTCTTCACCGACACTATTAGCGGCGCTTGTTTGTTGCTTGCCGGCTACCGTCGATGATGGCAACACCCTGTAAGATACATAGAATTTTCGGCATAAATTCGTACGAAATAGTTCCCATTTATGTACAGACTACATCGAAAATAAGATACGACGTTTAGACGATTTGTTCGCGTGCACCGGCGGCTGTGTCTATTACGTGCCACAGGCGTCTGGACTAGAAATTCGCGAATAACTGGCCCCGCATAAAGCGACATTAGTAGGTGCAGATATCTCTGAAAAGGCTCCAGACTCAATTTCCCAAAACGTGTAAAAAGACTGATTATTATTTAGAGGACTCGATCGACAATAGCTGACCTCCTCTCGAAAAGCCTTCTATACGTTGCTATCAATATTTTGAGGATTATCGGAATTATTTTGATAACATTTGAAGTTTTTCAAATACTGGATATGTTAACGATTAGTCGGCAAATTCTCTTTTGGCATTATCAGTGTCAGGTAGATAAACCTTCAGCGTCCCTTGCCCAGTCTGCGCTCTACACGTACAGTATGGAAAGGGTCAGGTACATCTACATAATGCCATCCGTATTGAGTACTGATAATGTTCGACGCATGCATCATTGAGACCGACGAACGTTGATGAATGAGTCTAACGTGAGACCGGCATCCCGCCCCTAGTCTTTAATATCATCCTTTTCCATCATGAAAAAATGAGCATAATTACAGCAAAGAAATTTCCATTTACATTGACTATTATATCCTTCAGAGAGTTTTGTGGGTGAGGCTTAGAAAGTCATAATTATTGCACGGAACCGCCATAGTGGGTAAGACGAGTGAGAGAGGCAGATGCACGTAAATAGATTCAAGCGCATAGAGGGTTGAGTGCAGTGTTACTGAGTTGTCGTGTTACTTCTTGCAGAAGATGGAGCGAAAATATATTACATAATAATCAGTATCAAATAGAAAACATGAACATAGCGTACTTCTAGGAAGTCCAACTAGCCGTGAGTGCGTAGTAATAGGATTTTACTGAATTTGTAATGCTAAAGGTACGGCAAAGCCAACGTAGAATATAATGATGGTTTCAATGTACGATGTTTCGCGATGTCCACTTCGCATATTCCACCTCGATGTAAATATCGTACTCCTCAAGCTGATGCTATGGAAATTATCGCATTTTTTTTTATATTATAACATCGGAATATTTCTACATACTTAGTGATACAACGCCTTCGTTAAATATCCAACCGGTGAGATAATTAAATGTCCATCACTGATTTATGTCAAATAATCGCGAATGAGACGCATATTACGCTTGGTACGTTGAGACTTTTACCAGAGGCAGATTATATTAATTATATTATTGTTGCTGTCATTAAACTTATACTGAATCTTTTGTATAACGCTGCGGAACCAAAATCCTACACGTTGTTAGATATGGACGTATCAAACCACTTAGCTCTTTTCACTTAATGACGAATAGTTGACATATATACTGTTTTAACATGAATTGCAGCTTTGTTTTGTACTGAAAAGAGTACTGGATTAGACACTTCGATGATTGGCTAAGACGATTCACCGTATCAGTGAGCCCAAGTTATGCATTTTCGACTACGTAGAGAAACGTTCCACCCGACTACAGGTGGCCTGTTCTCTCTGGTCCTTACCTTGTTTTATGAGATGTTAGCCTTATGATAGCCCGCCGCCTGTTAGTAGGCGGGTCAATTGTGTTTACAGAATACCCAGGTCAAATCGTCGCAGGGCGTATCGTTATAACGACGACGATTTAGTCTGCCACCTAAGTTGCTTCGCTGACAGGCGGAAGAAGACGTACTTTTGCTGTTCCTTCCGACGATATGCGAGCAGCCTTTAATCATTTTGATAACCATAACTTTTTAACGAAGATAACAAAAATATATTCTGATAGATTATGATGAATTATCTAGTTTTGGAACGTTATTTTGTTTGTGGCGCTGACCCAACAGCAGGAGATGCAGGCAGGAACGCGTGCCGCCCCTCCAACATACAAACATATACATAGTGTACATGAAATTTTGAATTGAGGACCCATAGTGGTCTGATACTGTAAAGCAAACGATCGCATGTGTTTATCTGTCAATGGAGAAACCATTTTGAAATGCCGTTCATCGCTCGAGGGTATCGTCATAACTGACTATCGTGTAATTGATATATCTTCATACGAGCAAATACATCGGTTGCGGGCATTTCGGGGTCGAGTTTATAGGGTGATTCAGGAACCTTCGAGGATAGTGTGTACGAGACATGGCTCTATACTTTTTAATAACACGTCATAGGTTCGATTCGTGCCCGTAACCTAAACATTAAAAAAAAAAATCGAAACTTTGAAAAAAAAAATGTATTATTTCCTATGGAAGTATTTTTTTCAAGATTTCACAAAACGTGATATGTGATTTTAGTGACGTACCCTTGCTTTTTTGGTTAATTGAAGTATAGCACTTTGGGTTTTACTAGACGATATTGGTTCAGCGTAATCGACAAGTAACAACTATTTTTGTCATGTATTACATTGGCCCAGAGATACTAGGAGGACTCGCGGCGTCAACATCCGCCAACGACACATGGACACTAGTACACGATTGAGTACATAAGAAGTTATTATATACCCTTAAATTGTCCAAGTAACTAAAGTCTTGGGGACGTTTGTAGCTCACGTTCGTCGGCTAAGCTTGTCCTAACAGCCATGCAAAATTAACAACGTTCATAGATCTAGAACGGACCTAATTAATGGAAGCACGGACGGAAACACTAATTGAAACCACCGGCAAGGGGGCATGGGGTGCATATGTATATTATTATCATGCTTATAAGTAACGATATCAATTTCACCTATAATTAAGCTGTCACTGTCTCAGCTATATTATATCATGTCATTTTATGGCCACTCACAATAATAAATCGTATCGTAAAACGTAAAATTGAACCTATTCATGAAGTTGTATAGATAACTGCGGTGAAATCTACAAATCGTGGCCAAAGAATAATTCTATAAGATCGGCACGAACGACAAAAGGTCGGTCTTTCCTTAACGGAAACAAATTTCGAAACTACCCTGATGAAGGTTCTTACGGTTTTTCTATTGCTTCACTCTGTATGGCAATCTTCATTACCTTCCTCCTATTCTATTGAATTAAATGTATATTTTACGGTAATTCACGTCTCGTTGAACTAGCGAAATTTAACAATGTTCTGCATTATTATCTACCGCAGTATTGCCAACTACGTGCTGAATGAGTCTAGTGGCTAGATCATACAATTTGAATATACCACCGAGAATTTGTTTCGATCATCGAGCTTCAAACGAGAGCTACTAAAGTAAAGACAAGCTTAATTAGCAAAATATTGATACACAATGAATATCGGCATCGTGCTCACGATCCATTTCAAGCGCATCGGCCGCTTTTTCCATCTGTAAGGCAGTTGAACGTCGTCAGCCGTCATGCGAATGTCAGCGTTTGTCTAGCAGTGAACAGCCTAGAGAGCCTGCCACTGAATGTTGAACGTGGAACTAACGTACAGATAATGCCAGAGAAATTCAATTGGCTACTGACAACACTCTGAGATCATCGTTTCATTGGTTTGGCAGTAGCAATATTGCTGGAGAGCGTAACCCCGTTAAGACACTGTTATACAATAGGATCACTCCGTTACGGCCGTTTACGTGTGGGGGTTGCCAGCAGGGGTCAACAATGACATTAAACATTTGTAACTTTGTTTGACAGCAAAATAATAATGATTAGTAGTAATGACGTTCCCAATCGATCTATGTATTTATGGTTCTTAATCGATAAAGATGTCAAGGCATGATTGCAGGTTAGTTCATTAAGGTATTGCTGCACGCTGACTATTTTGACACCTTAATAAGTCAGTACAGACCTTCATTCCGGACATAGGAATGGAATAACTACACAAATTTTTACCGTTCTAATTAAGACATGCCTTTACCTGGTGCCTAGTGTTGTGTTTCGCCGCCCTTTACCAAAAACGTGTTAGTCTTATGTAAATATTTTTTAAGGTTTTCAAATCCTTCTGCTACCCGTTGGATAATTAAGAAAGTAATACAGTGAGCGCTGTTGCACCGTAATACGGTAAGAGTAAATCAGCTAAGAAATAAAGTAATATGTGTACGGCCATTTTGTCGCGGTTTTATAAGGTAAACAAGCAAACAACCGCTCGGCTGGTGCGGTTGCGTGTTCTCATTAGATAACGATAGAAAAAAACCGAATGTCATCTTAGCAGATAGGCGGAGTCGCTTACGTACGGCGAAATGTATTTCAGTTTAAGGTTTTGTCAGCTGCTTAATGCGACTGAACTCTAACTGTGATCTAATACAGCCTCGCCGCTAATCCTTAGCCGTCGGAGACGTACGTATGTAGAAAAGAGGAATGAATCAAATAAACTTGTCTTAGTTGGCCATGCGTTCCCGGCCAACGCGACACAGGTTAAAAGGTTGACAAATAAACCTAACCAAATAATATCAACGAGCTAGACGAGGCACCCCGGATAGGTCCATCCCATTAGGGGATTGTAAGTGCCGACTTAAACATCGTTGATTTAATATCTTCCAACTGAATTTCCCGATCAAGTCCTATCACGTAACTGTAGGACGCGGTGAACGGTGCACCTAGGTAATGGTGGCTTGTTGTCATTGTGCCTTGTTTTTGTTAGCGAATTAAAATTTTCTGTAAAATATTCTAATTTCTGTAAAATAATAGCGTTTTTCGAATTGTCGCTCATAAAAAAGCGAACACTCGCCCTACGAACGACACCTCATCGATATTAGTAATGATACCGCAGTTCCTCTAACCACAACACCCATTTATAGCTGGGCAACGACGGTGCTATTGACAATTGATCACCAGTCTTTATTTACCATTTTTCGTATCATTTATCGTGCAGTAGCCAGCTAGATGCATGCTAATGGCGCCTAAAAACCTCACACAACCAACTATATATATATATATATTCCCAGCGATTTATCACTAACCTATTTTGCGTCCGCTTTCTAATTAGTTAAACTGTTTGGTATTATATTGTATCAAGGTTAATGTCATTCTATTAAGCGAATATATAAGTGCCTATATATGGTGAACAATAGAAGTCGTTCCCTGGATGATTCACTGCGACTGACTGCATTAGGCAAAACGAAGCGAAAACGAATAGGGAATATCGACTTGTTAGCAAAAAAAAAAAAAAGCTATGTAAAATAGATACGTATACGGCTGTCTATTGCATCAATCTCGTGAAGTCCATCAATTTTTTTTTTTGATCGATCGACTAACTTCCAAACAAGTACAAACAACTCGCACTTGACAAATGAGAACGTACCTGTCCAATTTTAGATGTACTCCTATATAGTGTATTGAGCTATGTATAGTTGTTTTTCACCAGCCTTGTCCATTTGCTTTAGTCTTTGTCACAGTTAACAAGATCGTTACTAGTTTTTGTTAGTTTATTAGGCTTCCTCAAGCTTGGTCGTTACTGCTATCGTAGGCATTGATGCCTGGTATGGCTAACTATTGTTGTTGACGCTGCCGAAGGCAGCCGTAATCAAGCTACAGCCTCGGCGTTGTCAACATCCCAGTGGCTCACTGCACGTCGGGGGCAAGGCGGAGGACAGGTAAAAAGCCGGCAGCGGACTACAGCAATGACGTGACGACGGCAACGTTGTTGTTGTCGTCACCGCAGAATATCTTCGGTGGTGCGGCCGGTGCGGCAAAAATGAAGAAGCGCGCATCGTGCACATCTTCGCTGGCTATTATTACTGTTGTAGCCAACGCTATTGCTGATGCTAGTGCTGTTGTTGCGGCATATCGAGCCTTGAAAGGGCCAGGGTCTCCTTGGCCAGTTCGAACGGCCCAATCACAACAGCGGCGGCAGTAGCAACGGCGTTGCTGTTGCAGAATCCATTACTGAATGGCCTCTTTGATGTTTGCATCAGCAGCAGCAGCAACAACTGTAACCATTTCAGCCGCAGTTAGGACGTTCGCATGAACTGGTTGAATGATAATGGTAGTCCTACTACGCTTATTATTATATACACATAAGTACACAAATAACAACAGCTACTACAACTACTACTACTATTACAGTGACCGCAGGCACCCGTCGATACGGACACACACACACACACACCCACATCGATACAGCCACCTCCAACCCCCTACTCCCCCAGCTTCTCGTACCGTCGCCGTAACTCACCAACAGCCTACAGAACTCGTGTAATAGGGCCAACTTTTTTTTTACCAGTCCTCTCGCCCCAACGCCAGTCAGGCTCCAGCTCATTGAAGGTGATTCACAAACAGGACACGAGGATGGACTGCGATGAATAATAAGGTACTAACAACCTTCCTGTACACATGGATAGATGCGCAGACGTGTGTAGATATCCACCGCCGTATGTTGCACTACTATAATCCATTTATTGTAACCGCACCAGCTTTATGCCGTTAATATTGCTGGCGACGAACGGACGATCGTGGCGATCCGACCGTAGAGTATCGCCGTTGATTCGCTGCTAATAGCGGTGGCTGTCCGATTTGACACAGTTGGGCTTGCTGTTTCTGAGTTATTATCGGCGTCGCCGACACCGGTAACAACAATAGCGGTAACAACAAAAACCTTCTACGGCTCCGTGCGCCTTTGTGGAAGACACCAGGAAGCCAGAGCAGAGATTGCGTGTCTGCACGCATCCGTCCGTCTTGTTCGCGTTGTTGTTTATTGTATTGTGCTCATACAGTTTTTCTTTTCATGGGTACAAATATCTTTGTTCATGTATACTTGGTATGTTCGCATGATGTCTGACTTGTCCGATTAGATAAAGATGTATTAATGCCCTGAAACCACAGTAATACATTGCATCTGTTGCTAACGGTGACGATGATGTTAATGCGCGGTCAGTTGTACGAAGTGGATGGGGGCGAGGGAAGTCTACGAAACCATTTGTTTTCTGTGTAAGTGGAAATGAAGTTCTAATTCGTAGTAGAAAGACAAATTATCACAGATTTTTTCTGTACGTAACAATCACCTGCAGATTTGGCTGGTGTACTCAGCCATGATGGCGGGCATTTGTCGAGTTTTACTGCGTAAGGATTTTGTATCACTGTTGCCGGAAAGGAGAATGGACGTTTGTCAAGCATTTATTGAAGGAAAAATCTGGTCGAGATGAGCGTAATTGTCATAATTATGCTCGGCAGCAATGCAAAAATTTGATAACACTAAAAAACCTATTAGATAAAGGACGGGTAGTTTCCGAAATGTCAATTTCTGTTCGTTAGGACACCTATAGTGCCTTTTGTAACAATAGGACATCTTTTAAACACTTGTCCTAGTGAATATGCACTTATCAAGGGTGTTATTTGTGAGACGTTACCAAGATAGCAGCCCTGAGCACACCAGCTCATTAGCACATTATCATGATGAACGTTCGAATACCCTATATGGAGAAATTATGACAATATTTTTTCTGTTAAACTAATTATGAACAGACAGATTATTCCCACAAAACAAAGTAGTAGATAACAGTGCGCAATCTACAAGCGAGTATGCTAATTTTTGCTTTCGTATGGTCAGCGCGTGAACAACACGAGAAACGCTGAGGACTATTGGTCAACTACTTTAGCTACACAGATAAATATCACATACAAAAGCGAAATTTAGCGGTTTTCCAGAAAAAAAAAAACAACACGCTTCGTGTTTACAAGGCACAGCTGGCTTTCGATGATATTCGAATATCGTATATTTGTATGGTATTTAAGTAGCCAAAAGCTGCCCCTGGCAGTTCTAGCGCATATTATAGAGGCACAAAAAGAATGTTATCTGTAGTGGCTTGGTGCGATTTTAAGTATTTAGTGGTTTGTTATGGCGGAGGCAAATCATAAGGGCTTGAATACTTCAGTGTTGGCATATCGTTTGATTTGATTCCGTATATGACTTGCCCTCACTTAGTCATGAAGACCGCGTAGTCACGAAGATGCAATTGGATCGTGTTATGAACGTCATGGACATCTTTCCTTCAACGGTTTTTCAAAGGGGCTTTTTTCGCAGGTCCTTCAAGATGAGCAACATCACAGATTTGCGGTCAGCTTCCTAATTAGGTCACTAATGCGCAAAGAATTCGAACAAAACTTCCTTATGGAAATAAAATGTAGCTTGTGCGTGTTAGCATGATAATTAAAATAGAACTATCAGCGTACTTTTAAAGTTGGCTTCTATAACGATTTAAGCTAACTTAACTCAAGACAAGAAACTTTTTGCAGTTAGACGATAAAACGCTTCTCTTTTTCTACAGCAGCGCATTTCGTTCACATCGTTTAATTTTTTTTAGATTCTATTGTATTTTTTAATTGAAATCGGCAAATACTCGACCCTCATCCATGAAATTAAGGCTATTTTGTTTTTGCACTTACTTGTTTTCGTAATCAAGGCACCAATGTCTGGGAACTGCGAAGCTAGAAGAGCCTTTGCGATCATCAGGAAATCACGAACCCAACAATTTGTGTTAACCATACTCTTTTTCTATACTGTATTGTACGTGTCCTGACTGTTCAGAAGTCAATTCGTTTCCTATCAGCGTAACCAGTTAGCGGCACAAATATGATGCATTTCATGTAGAAAGTGAATGAATACGTTGTCAAGGGCTTCTTTGCAAAAATTTGATGGTCATCGATTGTCCTCATCAACTTTACTCTTCACAAAAAAGTCATTTCCAGATAATTCATATGCCGGTTAAAGGCCGAAACCCCTGTCCGCTCTGCCAGACCAATACAGCGATGGAATATGTCTAATAACAGCATGTACATATGGGCATGGTATTCGATAGCCACGATTTTAGATACGTCGTCACCTAGTGTACGCCGGTCACTGCGTCAGCATAAAAGTGTTGCCAATTTATCAAACCGGTACATATCGTCCGTTTTTGTTTTTTTTTTTCAAATTATTTTTTGTCTTTAGATTTTTTGTTCCTCACCAATGGAATATTAAATACCGTCGGAAAGTTAATCCTTTGGAGTCACCTGATCGAGATTACCCCCCTCCCCCTGTTCCCCTCCCCAAAAAACATAACCCTGTTTCGAATTCTAGAGATTATAAAATGACATTTTTGACAGATCTTTTTTTAGATCTTTTATCTAGGTCAGAAAGCAGTTGGAATAGATTGGTATGGGAGTAGTATTTTTGATTAAAACTTTTTACAACAAATCATAACTTACTAAGATATCAAATTGTATCTTGAGCGTAAAGAACGTATTTTATTCAACTTAACTGAAGGTTCCTTTACACCAATTTAGGAAAACGTTCATAGTTAAGCCTACATATTTGCCCTGACGCGAGTAAGATAGCCGAGTTTGTCTCCAATATTATATAACACTTGGCTATTAGTTGGTAAAGAACAATATCCAACAACAGCCATTACATACACATCAATCGACGTTTACGATAGCCCAGATTAGTTAAAGTAAAGGAGCTGAGAGAATTAAAATTATGAATATATTATTATAGAATTATGAAAATAGCTGTCCTTTTTAGTGAAAATAATAAAAAGAATTAAATGTAAATACAAAAATACATTATTATCTAATGATTAATAAACTTTAAATAACGAATTATGAACAACTGTTTATTTTCAAATAGACACGTATTGTTTGTCGAGACTACTTAGAAGTATGTACCTTATATTCATATATATGCTTAAAGTCAGCTATCGCTATTATTATATGATTAATTTCACTGTGGTCTATCGATATAGGTGATGTGGCAATAAATTATAAACATAATTTAAGAAGGATTGGAGTGCCGTGGAAGCCGCTTGGGACGTTAAGGTTGCGAAGCCGGTACCGTTGGTTCGAAGCTATGCATCGACACACAGGCCTCGCAAAGTTTGATAACTCATGGGGTTGGCTTAAATGAGTATAAGATAAAGTACTCAAAGACCACCGGCTTCCGAACGGTCGTCTCGAACAGAAAGGACACAGAAATTGTCATCCCAGAACCAAATTATATTAAAGTAACAACAGGCCACACATATTCAATGCTTTGTTTTGCTTTCCATCAATGTCACGGGTGAGGAAATCCACTATGTCAAAAAAGGTATTACCCTAGAAAGAGAACAAACATTAAAATAAGTGATTAAGATTGGCTAGCCATTTTATATACGCGATGAAGACTAGACAATTCCTTGGTCGCTATCCACTATTTTTAGTCTGTATGAAGTAACAACCTTCTGTGCGATATCCTAAAACTATCCCAAGAACAAATCAAGTGTAATCAAATGTTCTACCATTATGAAAAAGAGGAAGGGAGAAAATACCCCTGCGTTTAAAGGGATCATTACTAATATTCGGGGGTTAAACTTTGGTAGAAGGAAGTATATAGTCTGGCATATGACCTAGATGCCAGCGTATCTGGGTGCACTAGGCGCACCTGTATTACAAAAGGCATTTGCCGCTTCACCAATTTAACGAACCAGCAAGTCAAAAAAATAACGATGTTTGATTCTCTTTGAAAAACGCTGGCGATTTTTCATTTGTGGTGCTTTGGCGTCTTGGCCAGTGTACGGGACTTAATACCACAGTGGTCGCAACGGAGACGCGTCGTCGCGGGTCATTTCAAGTTCAAATGACTGAAGTAGCTGAAGTTGTTTTGTACAGCTTCGAGCATTTGACAAGAGCAGCAGTTTCGGCAACAAATAACACAGATTGTAACTGTCTCAATGATAACGACAATAAGGTATAGCGATAATCACGACAGCGTATACGCCTGGAGAACAATATAGGATAAGAGTAACAATCAAAGGAATTACAGACACGAAAGAAATAAGAGCTAGAAATCTCTTCACGGTCAAGATTGCTGCAGACCGTGATTGATGTGACAAACATAATAACGTCAACGACGGCGGCGGCGGCAAAGACGGCTTTTGCCAGTGCAATAATGCCCCTTGTGACGTCGATGTTTACACTTAAAGCTTAGCTTGCCTGTAGCAGGTCCGAGGAAGCTCCGAGCAAGCAGCGGGCAAATACAAATCATGGCGCCGAAAAAACGCGAATAACATAAAAAGCGTAGATTGGGCAAATGAAAATAGATGGATAAACAGCTAGGCCATTTCCTTGGCATCTGATCAAGAAAGCGTAAAATACTGAACCGATCTGAGAGTATGGATCTCACCAGTACTACTAACATTTCGGCAGTAACTACAAGCAATTATATATAGTCTATTATAATTGTTATTACTCTTACGACTACTACTATTACCATCGATATAAGCCATCTCATTAAGTATGACGACTGGGGCTCACGTTGTTCATCTTGTCGATTCGTCAACCTGCGGTGATTAGGATGCTGTAGCTCGTCAATTACCAACACAGCAGCGACAAGTAATGAAAGACAATGTCACAGCAGCTAGACGATGGCGAGAAAATGTATGGCTTACCAACTGGTTCATGTTCCCGGTCTGGACACGCGCAAGATTTCGCACAGGGAAGACCATCGGCACGCGACACGCGCAAAATAGCCACTGGATAGCCAATATCAACATTAATAATAAAAGCGATAAAAATTAACTGCATATATTAACTACGTTGGCACCTAGAAATAAAATAATAGTATTCATCATCTGAGAAGTAAAAGCCATAAATAAAAGTACCAAAAGGAATACATTGAATATCCGTTTAAATAAGGTCAGATTCAGGTCGATTTACTTGTTTTTTTTTTCACGGATTAACAAACAGTGAGGGTCCGGACAATATTGATTTTCGCTCTTTCGAATGACCAGACATATCTTAAAGAGGTTTTGTACCGGCCAAATAATCTAAACAAGCTCCCAAGAGGACTTCAAATTTTTAGAGGGCCAAAAAGCCTTTCAAGGCATGTTGCTTATGGCCAAGTGTCGTGTTAGCGGATTCTTTTACCTACTGAGCCTGAACAGCTGTTGCCGTTTTATCAGTATTATAAATTACCTTTAAATAGTATACTGAACCCGAAGAAGTTCACGTAGGATGTAACTGTCTCAACCACAGGGCATTCCAACTCTGACCAAGGATCCTATCATGTCTAATTGCTATGATAGCAAGAAAAGCTAGTCTGGTAAGGAGCAGATTTTTTTACTGGGCTGTTAATATTTGCCCGTGCAAATAAATAATGATGGTTCTTCCAATCAGCCCAAAGTATAATTTACCCCATCGCTCGAATGCTTTTCACCTTTGCCTAATACGTACACAATCGTGTGAAATTGTTTTCACGTATTTCGTATACTACCGGGATTAGAATTTCGCGATAAAATTTGCTGTTTCTAAAAGCGCTGTAGCTTTCGCCTACGAGGCATGGATAGGAAAATTCGAATTTATCAATCGGTTGCACACATATATGTATATATACCTAACTAAAGTGTGTCCACGCAGATGCGCCTTCAGTTGTTCGCGTACTTATATTATTTTGTTGCAAAGCGGCCAAGAAGGGTAGGAGAGAGAGAAAAATAATCGACGCTATGATGATTAGCTACGAGTTTATATCTATTATGGTACGTATGACCTACGAAATAATGACTATATTTAAAACAGTCTACGATGATGCCGATAACCGTCACTGAAACAGCACTAGCAGCGGCAGCGACCGCCGTTGACTGCTATCTTGACTGACGTACGAACAGACGTACATAGGTAGATATTTCATAGTATGAACATACAAATACAAACGCTTGCTTTGCACAGGCGAATCATATAGACAAACCGCTACATCAAGTCAAGGACTAAATCGGATTGGACCACACTGAACTATAAGCGGCGCATCGCTATTAGCCAAAGCCCAACCATTATTACCCCCGTACCCTCATCACCCTCAGCCGGCACCAATCGCATCAAGCTAATAGCTGCACAACTCCTAGCCGACGAAGATTGTCTCATCATCTTCCCTAATGATAACGTGCCCATATGACGATCATATTGATGTCGATGTTTAGGTTGACGACGACGACGACGACGACGACGACGACGATGGTGTATCTGTCGAAGCTGAAAAAGCAGAGTCGTTTGCAGAACAAAGCTAAACAGTAAGCAGTTTATGCTGCTGTGTATAGTTGTTAGCGGGAGCTGAAGCGAGAACTGAGACGATGTGACTGTGTTACGATGACGCTGCCCACTGGCTTCGAATACAACTGACATCGATAGGTGCTGATGATGCGTTACACAATATTATCAACAAGAATGGCACTAGAGGTAGCAGCATTATGCTGCACACTAGATTATAGCAACACACTAGATTATACTGTACTTGCATGGTAATTATGCAGTTAAAAACTAAGCTTGTTTACTCAGGTTCACCTAGCGTCTGCTATTGGACATGACCTTGTTGTACACCGAGAGACCGATTGAGTCCGCACGCAGGCTATATAAGGGTAGAAGGACACTGGGTGAAAGATAGATCCAAGGAATACGATGCGCTGGGAGCAGCGTGCAGCTTGGTGAGAACGGCCATTTTCATTTTTGGAACTACTGCGAATGCGGATGGGTAACAGCCAGGCCCTGCCATCTGTCAACATTATCAAAGAAAAAAGACGTCTAACGAGGAAAGTGTTTGCACAAACACAATGTGCTATGCAGTGCTGATCTTATGTTGGCAGAGGTACCTATTACAGGCACAAAAATAGACAAAATTCAAGGAGGCCTAGTAAATGGTAAACCGAACAACTGGGTAAGGACAACACGAAAATGAGGCTGATTATTCTTATTGCAATTGTCCCTAGTAGTGATATTAGTAGTAACAGTAGAAATAGAATCGTAGGCACCATATTATTAGTATTATTATTACTGAGATCGTCACTATTATAATTATTAAGCAGTTAGGGTGTTTATTGTTGTTTAAACGGTAAATAGGGTTGTTTTCCTTTTACGAATCATGCCAAATAAACCTAGCGCTACCATGATGTCAACGAGCACTTTTGCCCCATGCTTCGTCTGAATGGGCGAGTGTAAAACTCACAAACAGCACAAAACACGCAGCATTTCTATACACACATTAAAATAGATATACTCGCATACATAAGCGGGAATCACTACGTTCATATCGCCGCCATCACTGGCATCATTTGTACCTATATAAGGGAGCGTTTAATAAAGCAAAAAATTGTACAAAAACAATTCTGTGATGTCTCTGTGGTTTGACTGGCATTTCACTCTCTGTCAGTTCATTATCGATGCTGGCGTCATCATTATTGTGATGAGGACAGTGTTTTTGGCTATTCAATATAGCCGTCCGATGTCTGATTACATATTGATGGATAAATGTTCATACAATAGGAATCCTGTTATTCTTTTCTATATACGGCCTTCTGTTGGCGGCAAAAGGCTAAGAACTATGTCCTGCCCGTCTACATGTTCAAACCGTAAACTCTGCACAACAAGCCCGGAAGCCTAAGAACAGTAACGGCGTCGATGGATAGCTATAATACTGACGATTCCTAAGCGTCATCGCTAGAAAACAATTGCGTATACGAAGGTTGACTGGCAAACGGACAGACCGGCTCATTTAAAAATGAAGAAAGAAAAAATGACTGCATGACCCACTCACTGACGGATGTCAAGGAAGCTTAATATGTTTTTTGCCAATCATCAACGAGTTTTCAGGGAGTAGGCAGGGGAGAAATAGGAGATAGCATGCAGAAAAAATCTTTACCTCTTCCTACAGTAATCAACAAGCGATGACTAACATATTCTTCGTATTTACTTTCGAGCTGTGCGTAAAATGCACAGCGTAAATCGTATCATCGTTATTTGTTTATGAAGTAGGAAAGCCTTTCGTGGACAACAAGTATTAGTCACCATCTTAAGTAGTATATAGGAACGAAGCCGCCTCTTCTGTCGTGTACCCAGTGTTATCAACAATGTCGACTGTATTTATCGGAGCTGAATGATTTCAGATGGACATAATATCAATACGCTTATAATTATAAGCAGAGCGCATGTATTATGTTACTATATGAGGTAAATTGACTGGATTCAATTGCTAAACCTACGCACGTCTAACGTAGAAGTGACGTGTTGGTGCGAGATGAATAGTTCTAGGGCAACGCGCGGGCTAATCCATTACTTTATTGCTGTATATTGTTGGATGCGCTACATGCTGACAGAGTGAACAACAATTCGTTGAATATGAAAGGTCGCCAGATGCAGTCGAATGCAGCAGAACGGACTGCAGCATGTTAAAGGGTATGTGAATCCCAACAGGTTGTGGAGATTACAAAGATACGCGTAACTTATGGCTAAGGTTTTCGGCTACTTCTCCTTATGATGAGTCGAAGCCATACGCGCGGTTAATTAATCATGTATATAAACGGAAATTCTTATTTCCAACTTAATTAAAATTGAGTTAAAATTTGAGCTTTCACATAGCTATCGCTAACAAGCCCGTGTTTACCTAAATTATAAACAATTTAGTTGACAGCTTACGACAGATGATTCCATGTTAGGTTTTTAACTGTCCTCAAAAACCTGCGATCGCTTGTACCATAGACATTCTACTGCATGCATTCAGTAAGCATCACATATTACAATGTGTCCATCCTCGTAATGAGCGCTTGCTCAATGGGTCCAGCAATGTAATACGCCTCGACAAAGCAAATATGTGACTGCCAATGAAGATACACAGACATATATTACCTGGTTTTAGTACGACCACATGGGGCGAATAGGGAGAGAATACCCTATCGAACGATCCTTCGATAAAAGGCCCAGAAGGGTGTACAACGTCAGTTTTTCATATTTTTCATATTATATTCATAGTTTTACAAAAAAAAAAAAAAGAGAAGTATTTTATTCATAGTAGTGTTACTAGACAGAGTTATGGATGCGTCATTCTGCGGCTTTTTTGTAGAAACGGCCCGACAAGATCATAACGGATCGAATCGTTATATCATCGTAGTTTGGTCCTGCTGACGCACTGGTATAAACATGACATCGGCATCCGCACATGAACGCAGCAGTATAATAGTATCCATGTGAGCGTCCATAATAGATTGAATGAAAAAAGCGATGGGGATAGTGGTAAGCTTACCGCTGTTACCACATTCATATAACGGAACCGCTCGGCCAAATACTCGCATTGCCCACAGGCGACGTATTGTTAGTACGTGACTGCTGTTGCGATTCCTTCACTCAATATATATCTCCTTCACAATTCCCTCGTTTCTTTGCTGGCTGTGACGCTCCATCGACGTCTAGGCAACTGATGACTACTACGGATTGCAACGAGGTACGCGCTGAAGACCACGCTTTAGCTTTAACATCTACGAAATGCAGACGAACGGAATATCAACCGTTTTTTCTATCGCGTGCGCGTTTGTCCTCTTCACTCATCAGCTCCTCTTACGTTTCATTTAGTTACTTTTACTCTAACGATTCGATAGTTTCCATTGGGTTCTCATCATTCATTGAGCTTTCATCTTCTTTACAACTTTTTGGTTTTCTATTATATTACTCTCCTTATAGGCGTCATCGGTGGATGGTGTACTGTCCGCAAGCGATGGTCACTACCGATTGTCACGACGTGGCTGTCGTTCGAACCTGAAGAGAGGCAAAATTCTACAATAATAGGAAAAAAGAACGAAAAACGACAAAAAATTACTTTCACCTACAAGCGTCGAGCAAATGATTTTGCGACTTAATATATATATATATATATATGTATATATCATATTATAGTATAGCATATCTACCATCTATCTGTATGGTATCTTGGGAGCTAGCTGACTAGTAGACAAACGACGCAGGAATTGCCACGTATGAAACGGTCAACCATGCAGGCAGCGAGCCGGCTAGACAATCGTTTTCAGTCACTGGGCTTGCGCTCTGTGGGTCGCACCCTTTCAGTGCATGTAGAGACGTTCTGTGCGAAGCTAACATGATCACTATGCAAAGCCACTTCTCGGCTAGAAACGACCGATCGCTGACCACCAGTCGCTATTGACCGTTACAATACGGTTTAGTACAGTTTTTCTCCTTCCACCCTTCGAACACTCTTCTCGCTATCTGAAAATCGTTATCATATAGATCTGGCTTCAGCCACAGCAAGATCACCATCAGTTTTTCGTTACTGTTGTCGTTGTCAGCGTCTCGTTCGACGATTTAAGCATCGTCAGCAAACAGACAACCAGCCGTCCAGCTATGTGATGTCACCGTAAAGAAATGACGTACATTCCAATTCGGCTCTTCTAACATTTGACTCGTGTTAAGAGCTGCTATCTTTGTCTACCTAGATAACGGTACGGAAGAACGGACCAGAAAGGAAATGCAACGAAGAGTCTTTGATGTGGCACACCAACTATAATCTCGATACCGAATTGCTTTAATCTCACCTCACTCGTACGAACAGCTATAATGCTTTAGACACATAAATGAAACAAAGCTTTCGTCGTCCATCTTTGATCTCGTTCGTGGTTTTTCCCGTTGTGCTATAGTCGCTACCTACCGGTGTCGTTGCGAATATTGCCACGGCAAGAAATTGTCTCTTTTTTCACTTTCTAACTGATCACTGCCACAATTGTTGCCAGAACACTCATGTCACTACAGGCAGACAGACAGACAAGTAGCCGTTTATGTATTGAAACGAAAAGGACAACTCATATGGCCTATCTTACATGATTAAAAAGAACATACGTACGCATTTATAGTTAATAATTTGATATAAACCTGGTAAATATATTATTTTTGTTGTTACTAACGTAAAACTCACTGACTGACTGACTGACTGACTGAGCAGGCCAGAGGTTCAGCTGCCTTTCAGCGCTGTCGTACTTCAAGATGCATTGCCTCTTCAATCTCTTCTTTCTTCTCCCGTTACTGTCTGAACGTAGACCAATGTAGACGTGACGAATGCTGCTGCTGCTGCTGCTACTGCTATTGGAAGCTTCTCTTCGCTTTTTGGGTTTACTGTTATATTAAAGCTCGATGAAGCTGGCGGGGTGTCGTTGTGGAATTCGCTCCAACTGTATATATATATATATATATATATATATAGTTAATAACGCTGCAGTATATAATAGCGCCACCAAATTCACTTTACGAACTACCGAATAAGGCAATTACAGCAGTAACAGTAGCATACGGCTTCGTCATGTGTCAGGTAAGCAGCTGTGCTCAATATGAACTGCGGTCACGGAATTAAACTTTTGTTACCTTTGAAGGACACGGATGCGCCATGTGTTCAATTGGAAAGAAAAGTCCCACAAAGACATACAGTGACGGAACCACAAAAAGCTATCAATCCATGGAGAAGACCAGCTGGTCGATAGCTCAAGGAAAATTGAAAACATTTTGTATGCAAACTCTCCCATATACATACGCGCACACGTTCACCCGCAGTTACATGAACACACTTGCTTACACTTATTATATTTCAAAATGGACAGAACATAATATTATTATCGTTGCTTGGCCCATGTTATGTTTTATGTCATCCCTGCTGCTGCTAGCTTTGCCCAGCTAGGGCTTCTTGTAGCAATTCGTGTCGGTCTTGTTGTTCTTATATGAAACCTGTTTTGTGGTGCTACGCATATAAAATATGTACCTCGACGAAATTTCTTTAACGCAGAATCAATTTTTATGACTATGTCGACAACCGACGACCGAGGAAAATTGGCTAGCTCATCTTAAGGTACTAGACACGGGGGATGGGAGGGGGATGAGAGTAAGAAGAGGGCACAATACAGATGAATTGGTGCCAATGCCAAGAGGAAAGTTAAAGGCTGTTCTCCGCGGATGGTAACTATAAAATGTAGCTGATACTACCAGTAGTGCCATAGTCGCTGCCCCTGCTATTTGTGCAGTGGTTGTTTTTCGTTCTACAAAATGTTTTTGGCTTCACGTGGTGCCCCTGAGTGATGCGGTACAGTTATCCTAGGATCCCAGACCAGGCTGGTAAAAGATACTCATCGATACAGCAGATTGAAGCAATAAGGGGCTAGCAGACGCAACCAAATCGTGTTGGTCGCTTTCATGAAAGTACACACACACACAGATACATATTCACACACACACACACACACACCTACACACACGTAAACACAATTCTGTATCGCATTGAAGTTGTTCATTTTCCTGTGCCTCTGTCACTATTTGCTCTTTTTATAATTACCTGTCTATCGGCTGGTGGTAATAGAACGATTACTGCATTCTGTAGTCACTCCTCTGTCGCATGGTTTCAGCAGCCCAATTCCGAATGACTGATTCCTTCTATTAGCGTACTGTACGTGGTGAATGAGCGACGACGTTCGGAACAGGCTGTTCTGTGAAATCATTTCAACGATCGCATTATATACTATGGGGCATCATTGTTAGCTACAGTTGTATATGCGTTCGATCGACCTGTTGTACGGGTACTTTGTTATTCGCCGACCGACCATTTACCAGCAGTTGTGACAGGCCCCGGGGTATAACAGATAGATATCGAAACGCTGTTTATCTCAAGTAGCAGACGACTACGATCAAAACAACGGCGGCTGCGGCACCATGATCAGTAACAGCAAAACGACGACTGAATGCGTGCCTCGTTTTCCTAGCTCCGATGCACCATTATCAATTTGTAACCGTGAATACCCAGATGTCATTGCGGATTACTGCCGCTGATACTGTTGTGGCTGTCATCGTCTGTAACGATGCTATAGCTATATCATATCTATGTATGTACTTGTCTGAAGTCGATTCTGTCTAGATAATCCCCCCGTATATAAGGGTTCAAGGCCACCAAAACAAACGGAACAACTTCTATGTGATTACTTTTACCATTTATAGTGGGGTAGTAACAGCAGCAACCGTTGAAACAACAATAATAATCACAATCATTTTACGGTAAGGAATCGTCAAGCATTATCACAATGATCTCAATAATAGCCGATTGACCGCAGGCCTGACCTTATGTTTCGCGGCCTGAGGTTGTTGCGCTGGCCAAAAAAAAAAAAACGAAGTACAAAAATCAGCAGTAGCGAAGAACTGAGAAGCCGAAATCGTCTTGTCAGAAGTTTGCCCCATATGAGACTATTTGTTTATAACCCATGCCTGCCCCTGGCCCCCTCCCAATTTTCAGTGCTTGTTGTTCAACAACAAATATGATAACAATAGAACTGAGGTGATGAAAAAGCCTTAACAACAACTACGAGAAAAATGTGGCTGTCGACCGCTGTCAAGTAAAGTCTTTTAATTAAAGTGCCTGCTGCAGTAAATTCCGTAGTAGCATCGTAAAGACGCATGCCGTAAGTGAAAACCATTGATGTGCATTGAAGAATATATCAGGAGATTTATAGATTTAGACGCGTGGCAGCCTATGGACAAAGGAAAGTTAAAGGGGATGAATGGCCGTTTTTTTCTTTTGTTTAACATTTGGGTACTACTACTGGCTGCGAAACAGTTTTGGCACATGGGCATAGCATGATAACGCCAACGTCAATAGCATCAGGTAGAGATTAAGATGGTACAGCCACCTCCAGTGCGTATCAAAGCTCAGAAAGCCATCTCTTCGGTCATATCAATCAATCAATCAGGCACCCGTTGGTGGATGGGCAACGGGTGTGCTGTTGAGTGCTACCTCTGCCGTTACTTTGCCACTCAAGCGAAAACGAAGGTCTAGTTATTTATTGATCACTTCCACGATCGTTTGGTTACCATCGTTGGCCACTCGTTGGGTCAGTAGCCTGTGAAAGGTTACCGTATTTCACAGTTTCACGCACCACGACGCCTTTCGCCCATGTTCGGATCACAAAGGTGTAGGTACATTGCTGCAAGCAAGATCTCCAATTGTTACGTTTTTCTCTGCGTACGCGCTTGATGAAGTGACAATAATAATAAGTAATCATAAGGTGATCACTGCGTGCATACAAATATGGAACGATATGCATTCTTCGCAATTAATAATTGAATACCAACGTCGATCAGTTGAATGACGCTCAAAGCCCAAGTGGTTGGACATCCCCTTTATCTGGCTAGAATACGAATAAAACAACTTCAGAGTTAATGCTTCCAAATTACTTAGAGTCTAACTGTTATACTACCCCATACCAGATATCGACGAGAGGCAATCGTGCTTTAAAATATATTTTCTCTTTTTTTTGTTTTCAAGAATTTATCACGTTTATTAATCTACGCCTTGCATTCCGTAAGCAATTTTAGCCGAGTGGTCAATCTGTGCTAATGAAAACTGATGCACATCTGATACAATTTGTGCAGTTACCTAACAATGAATAGGTCTTTATAAGAAGCATTTTTATCAAATTCATATTGTAACCTTTCCAAAAAAGTAATTGGTTACCTTTTATTACAGGCGAGCAGCATACGACTGAAAGGACCCTTTACAAAAATAATCGTTCCACACGGTCCAAAAAAACGGTCGCATAACAACCGTACATATAGCACTTAATTTTTACAATGCAGAAGCTGTGTATTTCGCAAAAAAACTATCTCACTATTTCGTACATGATGATGATCTAGTTTATGCAATGCAGCATTTGTTGGCTGAAAAAAACATTTTAAAAGGACGCAGAAAAACGCGGAAAAAAGGAAAGTGATTCGTTTATACAAATGCGCACCTACATTATCATCGGTGATGATCACCTTCAGATATGCGAACATTATCTGGTTAAAAAAATTTTTTTTCATTCGAAATGATTTCTAAATTGCTTTCTAGTGAGTCTATCCTTTCGTCGAGATGCCTCTAGAATGACCTTGTACATGCTTGCGTTTGCTATCCCGAACGCTGCTGCTCCGACCTAACAGGCACTAGCACAGAGTGCCTGCAGCAATACTAGGACAGCTTTTCGTAATCTATTACATAATAACACTCCAGGCGGTCCGCTGAAGTCGATCGGTCGATGGACCCTTGTCACTTCGTCGTACCACCGGATACGATAACGAATTAAAAAAATATCTGAAAATCTCCTGCGGTCGACTACTGACATTGATGCCGTTTCTAGCGGCATCAGCATTAAATTGCACCAAACACCCGCTTGGAGTCTGGACATGGAGCGTGTGACTAGTTCGAATTAGTAGAAATCTAACTCATTGACCCGCCGAAACCATCGTCGATAACTTTAATGTCAGCTACCGGACGAGTACAAAAGAATGAAGAAGACGAATGACACCGACCGCCTGTATTGACTTATTTGGACGTTAATAGCGACACAGCAGTTCCTGAACTGCTGTGTCGCTATTAACGTTAACGCTATTAAAGCGGCCATACAAACGTGGCATGACGATACCTTCCGGTTGTTTTTGACTTACTCGCAGGTTCGTTCGGGCGTCAAGACCTTACCTTTAACCTGGCTGAAAAAGTATTGTTGTAGGTGCGTAGAAGTAAATACGAAACGAATCCACTTTCACGTCTCTGTCTATACAGAAAACGGCTATTTATAGTAATTTTAAAATTTTACATGATATTATTATTCTGTTTTTGACCTATTTGTTCTTAGCTTCTAGTAGCAAACAAGGTTTGTGCTCATTGTCTGATATACGTTCCGTGTGCTTTGATATCGTACCTCATCAGTTCGTATAGAAGGGTTAGTACTTGTTATATGAAATCATTTGGAGGAACCGAAGTACAGAGTGGGCACGGCGATGAATAATTCTTGCAATTAGATGCAAAACTATAAGAAACTGTAGACTGTGATATCGCCTTTACAATTCTTTAGTTATCAATTACAATATCCCGATCATTGGCTTGATAGAAGAAGTCAAGTGTCTACAAAATACGGTTCTTGAAGGACCTCTTATGGACGAGCGAAGGATACGTTCTGCCAATGCATCGTTTTTCATTCAACGCGCAGAAAAGGCTGTCTAATCTCGACTAAATCGCCCTGGTGATAATGCAATGGTAACAATTTTGCCTGCTAACTCAGCAGTGCGCGCTAGTCTGAGTTCACACTTCGTTGCGTACAGGAACGGCTAGCTGTCTGACGTGTTGCAGGCGTATTGTTTGGCTTAGGCGAGCAGTGCATTTTGGTCAGTGGTTGCGGTGGACCATGGGGATCTCAATTGGTGCTTATCGATCTTAACGGATTTCGCCAAGTGGTGAAAAGTTTCGGTACAGTCAATTTTATCTTAGATAAAATTGTCAATTTGGGCAATACTAACGATATGAGGAATAATTTCTAGCAAAGCAGCTATTAACGTATAAATGTACAAACGCTGAAGAAGAGCGTTGGGAAAGTAACAGGCAAAACCCAAAACAGGGAAAGAAAAAAAAACTGACAGCCAATCCGGAAATATGAGGATAAACCAATTTCCCTGACTGACTGCTATAACTGCAACAGCAGGAACACTTCATGTGGGAACACTACTTCCATTTTGTTATAACGTTCTAAAGCTCTCAGAATAGTAGAAAGTCGCTATTGTCATGTTGGAGTTGAAGCGCGAAATTGTCACAGGTTGAAATTAAAAATACGAAACCACGATAAAACGAACCGTCAGAGGGTGCGAAGTCAAGAACATGGTGAAGTTATGGACAAACCTGTTATACTATTGCTGTTGGTGACGCAGGCGTCGTTACGCTGCCACTAACTGACTAAGCATTTCCACGACTGGCAACAACAGTCGTTATAAACGTGGCTCGCGATCGGATCGCTGCTATAGTCACGGTTGTTGATTGACATCGGTTGTATAATTTCGACTAGCTGTTCTTTTTCCATAAATGCATACCTATTCTACCATATGGATCGCACTCGCAATGAAAATAATCATCTGTGTTATTTTTTTTTCAAGATAACTGTAACTATTAAACATTGAGGCAACCTCTATAGCCATATATAGTCCGTCTTTTGATGAAATTTGCCACCGCAACGATAACAAGATCCGCATTCGGTACACTCGATGGCAGTGCTACTGGCGGCTTGTAGCTTGAGTTCTTTCAGTACAGTGACACTGCCGCGAATTCCGTCACAGTTTAGCATTTTTTGAAAATTTAGCATAACACACTAAGCTGTTCCCTCTTCACAAAAATCCTCAAATTGAAGGTTGCTAGAAAAAGAAATTAGTTGTCACATGAGTTTATGGTATACCGGGTACCTAAAAGGTTTTGATTCAGAACTCTCTACCGGTATGATTATCATACAGCTAATAAAAGAAGGTGCAGTAAGAAGCTGAGATAGTGATACTTATGGACATGGATGTAACTCGAGCAGAGGTCGTTTTGTATCTAAGAATAATTTCTCTGCAAAATTATAATGTCAACGGATGCCACGTGCAGTTAGCATTAATTAAAGTCTTAATAAACTGCTGATGAGGAGAGCCTGTTCTTCACGAACAGGTAGATAATCCAGATATGGCTGATGCCTCTGCAACAGGTCATCGACTAATCATTTCTCGAAGGCACTTCACGAAGTCGTCTTGCTGTCCGATCAATTTGAAAAGTACTGTTCATCAGAAAGCGGACTGAATCCGCTCTTTCTGAAAAAGTAGAGCAGCCGAGCTATTTGAGTCTAATTAGTTTTTTCATGGAAAAAAGCATAAGACTATTTTTGGATACGAGGGTGCTCACTGGCAGCGCATACGCATTTAATATAAGTGCAGAATTTTTTGACCTACATTCGTCATTGTCGACACGTAATCCCTATGATCTTTTTCTTAATCGGTTGCCGCAGCTGAGCAATGTGTTTTAGAAAAAAAAAAACATAAATTACATTACATCTAGTAAGAAGGGGATCGCAAATTGTCTGCCCTGTTTCTTTTAATGATTTTGTCGGCTTGCTAATGGTACGAGGATGTAGATGGAAACAGCTTTTTTACTTGGGCTCGAAATGGTGCTTGAATATATAGGAGGACTTATGACAACGGCGGCCCATTGATGCAGAGAGCCCAGAAGAGTCGATGACTTACATTCGACGTTAGATGTTACTGTGCGATGCCCGCCGACATGTTTCCCTTTTCCCCTAGAATAACAAGAATCAAGCGAGCACTAGTTTATTCCCACCGCGATCAACGAAAGTTTCGAAATTGAGCCGGTAGCAGGCCGACCTGTGAATATCCTACTTACATATGACGCAGTCTCCAGCTCCTGCCCCACGAAAATATCAGCTTGTCTGTTATAAGTTTGACTACTTCAAAAATAGTAATGAGTAGTGTTTGGAGTCAGTTATTATTTGAAGATGCTTTGCTTTCTATACCCATTTATATTAAACATGTATAATTTCAAAATTGAGTACGAACAAAGGCATAACGATGTCCATAAAGTTTCAATGATCCGCACGTAATACGCTACGGTGATTGGCTCAGTGCGTCCACGATGGATCATAAGGCTGGTCCAGAGTACTGCGTATGAAATTGTCATTCAGCTACTACTTCGTGATCATCTATTTTCAGAACGGAATGTATTCACTTTCCAGGCAACTGAATTGGCTGTAACGAAGGGCTTTCTAGGTTGCAGCCAATGTCAGACTGGTAACGAAGAACGGAATATTTGCTCCAATGTAAAGCAAAACAATTTCGTGAACCTATTGTTTTTTTTTCTGATAACTTAATTTAATTGTAAATTAACAAAGGTCCCATGATCCCTCTTTGAGAAAACTGCGCTTTACAAACAAACAAAAATACGAAGGCGAAGCTTGCGAAACGAGTTATGTACGTGCCAGAAAAACACGTATACCTATAAATCTGTAAACATCTGTAAACATTTTCATACCTATAAACCTACAAACATATAATAATACCCACTAAATAGCAGTGCAAACAGCCAGCCATAAATAGTGGGGTCGTTGCAATGAGACCCAACAAGAAGTCAATTATTCTTAGAACCAAACGCGATAGCATTTTTGTTGTATCTCCACAACGTACTTACATACCTGCCATTTGGACCCTTACATACATACACACATGATTATATATTAAATAAGTACACTAATCGATTGAGGTAGCGGCGACAAGGAACGACGGTACCAACGATGGATGTACTAGTGCACCATACGGTCCTATGTTATATTGTAGCAATGTCTCGTCTGCTGTTTGCTTGCCGTCCTCTACAAATCTGTCACTCCAACGCTGGCAACTAAACTGTACATTGAGAAACATGCCACTCGTTAAAAACAATAAAGTACTACGATAGACGAATCTGTTAGATTCGAAATTTTACCGTCTAAGTTATTACTGTGCCGGCCGCGTGGGAAACCGACTAAACCATCGTGGCTCAGCCGTCTGGTTGTGATTCTAACGTGTCTAGTTTTGCCTCGAAGGACACATTATTATTGTTTTTAATGTTTGCAAAACAAATATAACGGTGAAAGCGGCTGACAAACGGAGCGTCGCCCTTTGCCAAAGCCGGAGTTCCTATCGCTTGGTTTAGTTTCATCATTAATTATTTATTAGTATTGCTAACAGCAACGACAATAGCAATTTCAATTACAGCATCAAGCTAATGCCATCGAGAAGTCGTTGTTGTTAGAGGCAGGCGGGTATATTGCTATTAGATAACACTGTGTGTCGTTGATTGCGGCTGCATCTCGTGTTCGATGCTACACGCTGCTATCAAACTAGGCTAGTAATCTTGTATTTATTCATTATGTATTGGATCTTATCACGGTATAGTATTTGTACAGCTTGAATTGATGCGAATAAAAGTTAATTGATTCTAAGATAGAAATAATTAAGCAACTTTATGAAGTGCACCGTTAAGGTTCACTGCAGATGAATGGTTGATAACGCCGTATTAATTGAAATGTTCCATATCAGTTCCGTTGTTTACAAACCAGCTTGTGCTGTCTCGTCTATCGTGTAGGAAATCCGTTTAGTTAATACTCACAATCAGGGCCTGTACTTGGTTAAAAGGTCTTCATAAAATCAACGCCAGACAAGCCACCAGCTTCTCACTGGTAGTCAACTAAGCTTAATATCAAAATTATCTTCTGTGGGAAATATAGTTCCTGATATATCCTGAATATTGTTTGTTCAGCAATTGGACTTATATATTCTAGCATGCTGTCGAAGCATGGTTCATATTTAATTCGCATTAGAAGTAGGTTCTGGGTGCGAATGACACGGATCGATTTTACCATTCGAAGTATCTATTGCTACTTTGTTTTTCCCTACAATTAATCAACCCCGACAAGTGTGCCAGTCACATCGACAGACATCGCAATAACAGCTTACGTAGGAAATGTACGAAGTTTTCTGCTTGGTCATTTTATTTTGCTGTGGCCACAATCACAGTTAACTCTTCTGCTGCCGTCGACTGAGCATAAATTATACGTCGTCATTCGAAAGTTACATAGGTCTTGCCCCTACACCCCTTTGCCTCGCTTCGGCTGGCATCCTTATCAGCGTCTGCTATTGAGATGAACGCGTACTGTTCGGGCGTACATATTCTGTATCTAACTCTCTTCCTTCCAATTTGCGTCGCGATCTTCACCCTCGGTTTCAAACTCTCACTCCACTTCGCACTGGTGCTAGAGCGTCTCACAATATTTTTTCAAACGATTCTTTTCTCGACTGCAAAGTTGCGAACCGTTTCGACCCAATGAGCTGATAAGCGTTAGTGATAAAGATAGTTTTCGATGCTACTTATCACGTCGCTGCTGCCGCCGCCGCCGTCGCATTAAACTGCTGTATTGCTATTAATACCTTTAGTGCAAAGATGAGGGAATCGAAAAAATGTTTATCTACCTGCCACAGGTGTCATTACGGTTGTGGTTGTTGCCGCTGCCATCTTTGTAGTCGTAGTTGTTACAGCGGCGACACGGTTGTAGTTGGTGTCGAACATTAGCATGCGCACGTTTCGTGCAGCCGCGCTGGTAGTTTACGATTCTATGGGGATATTAAGGGGCTGTCGATGTCTATTGTAGACAGCAAGATCTGCTGATGCGACGGCTGTTGGTGACGTGTCTGTTTACTTTGTCCGTCCTTGGAAACGTCCCTTGGCTGCATCAAGGTCAGCGCACTTCATTGCCAACAGCGACGGCTGCGGCAGCGACGACAACAACCACAGAAATAACAGCAACAAAATTACATGCAAGACAGGCGGACGGCGTCATCGAAGCCCGTATTCTGTCGCCACATTGTCAACGACGTACGTAATCGTTGATTCTGTCAATTGAAAATAGATGACTGTGTATAAGTATATTTAGATACACATTTAGAAAAGACACAAGTACGTGTTGATGTGTGCCATGTACGGGACGTATTTTTATACTTTCATTTGTGCGTATCATTGTGTGCATGGTGTATTCATTCACAGTCGAAAGGGACAGTGGTTTTTGTCACCTCTATGATTTGCATATCGTGATAACATGAAAATCTATAGTATATCCATTTTATTCTAATGGTTTATGCACCTATAGCAAATCAAAAATAGGTCAAACTGTGTCTATCCACACGAGGGGCTAATTTCCCACATCATATCGATGCCATCAACTAAAACTTTTCTTTAAAATGCAAGCGCCGCTCAATTTCAAATTTCCTGCTAACAGAACGATCACGTGTGGATAAGCTAAAATTCACTCAAAATTTATATACCTTTTTACAGGTTTTTATAACCGAGAACTAATATTGATAAGATTAATTACACACTTATACGTTAATTTTATCGTGGTTAATCTAAACCTGCATGTAAAAAGGTAGATCAGGTTCTTAACTTTTAAACGATGATGAATAGGTCTGTCGTCCTTTGGAGCATCAAGGTGACCCCTAGGGCAGGCGGCCATTACGTACATGGATGCTGGTTCGGTTTGGCCAACATTAATGGTACAAACTGCATTCGTATGCAATAATACGAATACCGATAATGTACTTGCTATTAAAATGGATCCTGTCGGTATTTTTCAATAATTTATTTTCACTTTAAGCAATACGTTTAATGTACCTGTGTTGAAAGAATTATGGCGATTTTCTAAGACCCAGCCCGCAAATATTACTTATATACTGCAAAGAATAACAGTAAAATTGAGTTCTTTCTATTGTAGCGCGCACCGCCGAGTTCATCCTATGACAACCATTTAGAACGACCACAGCTATCCGAATTTTGAAAATGAGTGATACGAGAAGCTGTGGGGATCGCACAATATTAAAAGACACGGCACCCAACGGTATCTTCTCTGAATATATACAGTCGTTCTACACGCAACTTTTAAAAGAAGACTGCTTGCGGAATGCTTGCATAGTAGATATGTTGCGTTTCTAAGAACTCTTTGCTTTGATAGCCATTTCAAAGGCTTCAACTTATTGCAAATAAATATATCATCTTTGCATTAGCTGGTATCAAGTGTACTATATACCTAATACAACAAATATACATGTTTGAAAAGAACTATAAATTTTCACCACGAACTTATGAAGCAAAGTTTAACATTTGTCGTCGACAGCTAGCAAGATTCGTTAGCTCTACAGAGGCGAAGCTATCATTCAAAGCCACCTAGCCAGCATCGTGAAGTTGTATCTGAGACATATAATATCTGGAATATATGAGAAAATGTTCAGAATATATCTGTTGCCTTTTTGATTTGCTTTAAATCCTCTTTATCTTATTTCACTTTCGAATTTTACACCAACGGCTTATGATCCCCTTTTAAGTTTCGAATTCATGTCAAACACAGATTAACATCTATGCATATCTAGGCATCCGGAGTATTGAATTGTATGAGAATTGAATGATTACGATTAACGGCTTCTACAATAAAATGATATATGGTTATAAGTAAAAATATCGGGTTGGTGCAAGTAATCCCCATATCCCAATCCGAACACTCATAGGTGTTCTATTAACTAAATATACGATCTACCCGTGTTTGTAGTAGGCCACAACAGTCTTCCGTATCAATGTAATGGATATATATATGAATGGCCCAATCAGTTTACTTGCTGAAAGATCAACACGGCAAGCCGGTTTAAGCGAACGTAACACTCTAAATTTCTTAAAAAGGATAACTTAGCTGTTTGAAGCAATGGGTTTAGGCGTTAAAGTTATTCAATTCCCACAGAAGTCAAATGCAAATTGTCTAATTGTAGCCATCTCTACTATTTTGACTGCGATTACAATTCTGCATCGTCGACAGGGACAAAATAGAAACTATGTGGATTTCTGATATCGTTGCTCTCAAATGTTATGAGAGTTTTTCGATTTTACTGCTGAATATACAAATCAAGCTTGCATATACAACCGTTGCCCGGGTTTCTTTCTCATGGTTTACAGACTTGAGAGAACGAAGTCGAAATATATCTTCTTTGTTGATTCCTTGAGGCAAAGTAGACTGCCCGTTCAATGTGCGCAGCATTGCGTATTTGCAGTCTCGTCGAACACTTTTACAGATCCTTTAGGAAGCCATCGCGATGACTCGAATGAAATCTTTCGTTCTATCGCATCTAAGAATTCGTAATGTCTCCTCTACTTTTGTGTTTTCGGGGCGCCCATAAGGTTGTATCTAATAAAACTAAGCAAAAATGCGTACTTGTTCTTATCATTGCGCGTGAGCTCAAGGCATACATATTTGAATACGGTTGAGGCGTTTAAGTAAATGTTTTGAGCTTAACGTCCGACACTGTCGGCAAGCGTTCCTTTGAGCGGCACGGTTGAAGTCTTCGTTTTATGTTTGCGTGAGCATCCAATGTATCGCAACGAGTTTTTGATATTCAAAGGCGTGTCCCTCCAGCATAGCTCTTCATAAGACATAAGACTTAATTATTTCAGGTATCCTTGCATGCTCGGCGTTTCTTGCTATCCTTACTAATTACTATAACTGAGCATAAGTTAATTGAACAAATAATTAGCTATATTGCTAATCGCCTAGTTTAGGAGATTAGCAATGGACTGAGCTGCGCACTCTTTGGGCCAATTCAAAAGTTCGCGGGCTATCGTCTGCTACCATAGCGACCTAAAATTGCTTTGGCAGTGTTTGTAAATAGCCAACAACGACAACAACGAAGCACCACAACATATTGCCAAACATTACCCCCAGACCCAGCCGTCTCCATTAGATGCCACTGGTATGCTGCTGAGTAAATTTTTTCCTGAAAATTTGTCGTTTGTTTGTTTCTGTGAGTGGAAAGAGAACGCTTGCATAGGCCTATGATTTTGTTGGAACTACATTTTAAGGACAGACTCTACGTAATCGTCTCATGGAAGATACGATCAATCTCAAGACCGACACATTTGTCTTGCTCACAAAAGCAGCACTAGCCACTGAACCATATCGAACGCTAAGGGCACTGACAGACGTCAGCAAGTCGTTATTCATTCATTGTAGTAATAATAATGTCGGAATTTTGTGTATCTGTTTGACGCGTCGTCTAGGAAACTGTAAATGTTATCGATAATTTCATTTCGATTCTTCAGGAGTTAATGACGTCCGTTTGTAAGTGCCAGCAGCTCCTGAATAGAAGCTGCCTAATAGTTTCCCAGAAAATTTTGACGTATGGCCAAGGGAGAACAACCAACTGGACGTTCTAAGTTAATGTGTCAGAGCTTCTGAGGTCGCTATCGTGGAACAGAAGAAACTTTGTGTTTTCTTAGAACCTATCTGCTCGCTAACTATCACAAATTCAGCTGGTAGTAGAGTTCGCTCCGTTTCAACCGAATAAACACAACAACCCCAATAAATATGTCAGGTTTCAAATCCAACATTAAAATCAGCTTGACCGCAAAGAAGCAGGAGACGCCTGCCGCGTCACTGAGCACGACTGCGAAATCTAAAACACATACAGTTGCGTCGGTCTTCAATGACAGCGATGAAAGTGAACCTGAAGAGATGCCGGCAGAAGCTAGAATTCGAATGCGTAATATTGGCAAGCATACGCCCACATCGGCTGGTCCAAACAGTTACGGCAAGACAAACCGAGGCTTCACTGACCGGCGAGCAGAAATCGAAAAGCAGTTACGCGAGCAATTAGAACGTGCTGGCGATGATGCGAACCAACAACATCTTAAACGAAAAACCTCGAACAGCGACGGCCTAAGCGATGTTCGAAAAAGTTTCGCGGCTGTTATTAATCAGCAAAAGAATCTGGATAATGACCAGCCACCCAGCAAACGCTCGAGAGGATCAGGAGATGATGCTCGAGAAAGTTTGGGTGCGAAGATTCATGCTATCAAGGATTCATTCACTGATATCGTTCAGGATATTCATGTTGAGGATGAAGACGACGAGCAGACGAAACAGAGTTAACGACAAACGGGTGGCTTACTAGAAAACGGCGCTCTCCTGTACATACCTTTCACATACATATAGATATATATTTATAGATACAGATATGCATTACAGAGCAAACTAGAAGCGTAACGAGCTATAAATAAAAAATATAGGGTATATATAAGTAGGTTAATTAGGTAACGATTGAACAATGATAGATATAAATAAAAATAAAT
>NW_019213186.1:0-10526 GCF_002532875.2 Varroa jacobsoni | reverse complement strand
TATATATATTATGTCTGCTTAATATGCACTCAGTGGGATGCGCTAGTAATTAACGAACTACGAAAAATCAGCGGTAGCCAGCTATCACAGTAATATAACACTGGCGATATTATTATGACGATTTAATGGTAAGAAAACATCCAGTTCAGTCAAAGACGATAAAAGGAAGAGCAATCACAGTAAAATACTTGCATTCACAACACGAATGTGTTAGAGTACGGTTTTTTAGTTAAAATTTTTGTCAAATGAGCATTATTGCACCGCTAGCAGAACTGAGTGACTACGAGAGACAACAGCCGAGAACACACGTCTCTGTTTTTTCGAAGTAATTGCTATCAGCTTATATTTCGAAAGGGCATGCAGTGGAGGCGATACCGCTTCAGAGGTTGCTAAGAAAGTTTCGTTGACGTTCGCTCTTGGCTTGCACATACGCTTGCAAGCCTAATCCTCCGAGTGCTGTATAAATCTACTAATGCCATGTGCACTCTAGATGCATGATATGGATGATATGAAATTTAGCTGTTTCCACAATTCTTTGTTCAACTTAATGGCAGCGAAATTGATCGGTGATCTCTGTCTTTAATAAAATAACAAATTTTAACTGTCAGCTTATTTCACTGTGTTCTTTTCCGAGCATTAATTGAGTCCTTTTCGATACTTCTGCGCTGAGACACATAACCACGCCGAGTCTGTGATTCGCCACAACTTTCAACTTACTGTTACATAGCTTTCGGTTCAGCTTTTAGTTAAAAGTATTATAGATTGTAGTGTAGTTAACGGAAGCTGACTAGCAAGGACTACATATATAAGGTTATGAACTCTATATAATATGATTTAGATAAAACAATGCTCGTCTTCATATAGTCGGAAGTGCTTTTGTCGGGAACTAGAGCTCAATAGTGACTTAAGCGAGAAGCTACTAGTATGGACGCCAACTAGCGAAAGTTTTTAGGTATAGGGGTGATCCTGTATAGGCGTAGAACAAAAAACAATTGGGCAAGTTTTGAAATGTACAAAATTAGATGTGGTGGATAAGATGCTATTTCTGCTTAAGTCTTAGCGACTCTTGTATCTTAGTTAACTTATTGAGCAGACTAAATGTTTCGTCAAATAGGTAGACTTATACACTTTGAACTTAAAATGGAAATACTAATTTTACTTTTATGGGTTTTCTAAATGGACGCGTAGTCCAATATGAAAGATTACCAAGTATTTCTAAAGTGGAAGTACGCATATGATGCTAATAGAAGAGTGTTGCCGACAGCTTACGTTGTTAATTTGACGGTTCCGCTTAATAGAACTTTAGTAATTGTACCTAGTGCAGCCGAGACGTGGCTGTTTCAAGTAGATATCACGTATGTAATAGAACATGTAGAGTTTTCACCATTACGAAGCTGGAATTGATCTTTCCGAACAGGCTATTCCGTGTCTAAGGTGTTTACTCTCAATCCCTGGATTTGCAAAGATGAGTACCGTTGCCCTGTTTCACCCGTTTATTTATTGTATTGTGCTATATGGTGACGGGCACCGCACTGCATACCGAACTAAGGGATGAAAATTTCTTCAAGTTAAACAGCGTATTTCGCTTTTTTCTTCCTTGGCAGAAACGTGGCTACGCCTTAATTAGTCGACAAATATCTCTTAACATCGTAGGACTGTTCAGTCAAATCTACCTGAGCTTTTTGCTAAAAAGCATCTTCCTAAACGAAGTAGCAAGATCAAACAGAATAAAGGCTACCAGGGGGAAAATTCATCCGACAAGCGAAGAAAATTAGCGGGTTCGTTGACTTGGGCAATGCAGCTGGCGAAACAGTGCATTTGCTGGCAGCACCTACGTTATTGCTGAATGTTACAGCTAAAATAGTATATGTAATAACTGCACGTATATGCAGTATCTGAGGAACTAGCTCATAGAATTCTTCTATAACACAGGGACAATCTCCTATAGCTTTTAGGAACTAGTGAATGGTCGAAAATTAATAGAGCGCCTATCATTTTTCGTCGCCCCATTATTTACCCGGTCGATTCTAGTAGAGCAGCTGTAATTGACGGTCCCCTTCCTGCCAACTAACTGCGGTCACTGGATGCAACAGAGTAGCTTTTGTGACTACAAATTCCCGGTCACTTGATCGCAAAATGTCTATTTTAATGCCCGCGATTTAGACGCTGTTAAACGTAGTGTAGCATTGGTCTTGCCTGGACTGCCGCAAAAATGGAGGTTATAAAATATTCACAAAGGTGTCAAGCTATTCTTTCGAAATAGCGATTCAATCAAGCACCAGATTTTTGTGGTTAGATCATCCTTACTTAGCTTTAACCTTGTTCGACGCTGCAAAGATTTGTCGTTTACCTGTCACAATGATATTACACCTGAGATTTCACTGCGTTAATAAGTCAGTGGAACTTACAAGTGAAGTTCGAAGGTGAACACACAGCCGGAATGAGCGCTCGTCTCAATGAACCTATCGTTTTATTCGTCAGGTATTTATTGTGGTCGCAATCGTGTGCCCGGGAAAAACAAACAATTTTTACTGGCGACGGCCTTCTACAATTTACCAATTATCACAATCGCTTCCTTGTTCGCTTTCCGGCAGTTCGAGCTTGTTATCATTCCGCATCTGCCATCAAACCCATAAGTGACAACTACGTTACCTGGTAATACCTATAGTGGCTGCAGCAGCAACGACATGAATGCCTTGACGCTATATTGCCCCGTTTGATGAACATTTTGGGTTGGCGCGCTTCAGTGTTGATTAGAAAGGCTACTTTCGGCGCGAATTTTTGGTTAGTCTCAATGCAACTATCGCAGTCAACGCCGGATAACTGACAATAAAGAAACTATGCGTGATTGCGGTCACGTTGTTCATTCTTCGTACCCAGCTCACATCAACGAATGGTATCCTAAAGATTCTATTGACATGGGTGAGCAAAACTGGTATAAAAAACAAGTACCAAAAAAGAACGATTGTTATATTGGTATCGGATTTTAGAATATGATTAAACAGGAAAGCTGCTTGCTTCGTTCGGACCGAACCCTTTCTCAGTTCGACGATTCCTCGGTTGGCAATAATAGCTGGGCTACTGCTGGGGGGTATATTGAGAATAGGCGGTGCAACAATATTCACTAATCATAAGTCAAGTTCAGTGGCATTACTGATATGTTTTTTGATTTTTACTAACAAGTTAGTATATAAGACGACTTCGTGTAATATGGTTTAATTATTGGACAACGGCTGAACAAACTGTTTGAGCAACCCTTTATTTTTTCATGTATTCCGGTATTACATCTTCGTCAGAAAGTCTTACAAGGTCAATGCACGTGACGTGAGGGGTCTTGAATCGCGCTTATATAACGTTTTTGTTTGGAAATTCAGAGTGGGCACAGGAAATCTCGAATTAGTTGCCATTGAATATATGTATTTTTATTTCCTTTCAAACGATCCCTAGTACTGTATGTAACTACGAAGCTATCCTTATCGGCTCTCAACTCGACGACAAAAATGGATTGTGAACATGACTCTTTGTTTTACGATTTGTCTGTAGCATAAAATAAAAAGGACAAAGGCTAGAACAATAATAATGAGTTTCCTTATACAATTAGAGTTAACAGTGATTTGTTCAACTACAATTTCATAATCCACTCTAGAATATAGAACGTATTTCAGCGACATAAAAGCTGTGCATTTTGCTCACGATTCGTGACGGAAGTAGCAAGCTTTACTTGTTAGTGGCAGTAGCAGTAACGGATATGGTCTTGTTGTGATAATAAAATTGTCTCAATTTATCGACATCGAATTAATTGCAACTAACACATTGTTTCATAGCGACAATGTAGTGATACACCAAACCAAATCAAAGCTTCTGTGAAATAAACGTCTAACAGATTTTGAAAGGGCAGCATGTTACTACAGACTAATGATAACTCTAATAATTACAACAGATAGTTTTGTTGTGTGACGCTCAGTTGCACCAGCGACATCGGTCGAAGTCATTTAGGTGTTGATCTTTGTTTTCACGCAAGACATAGAACGTCTTGTTCGGATAACCAAAAATGATGTTCAAGGCATTAAAGAACTATTCTTAGGAGGGTGTCTAAACATATAATATTAGACCACCAAGCTGTCACTGCCGAAAGGAAATGCAGCAACTAGGAATATCTGTTACAGATGGTCATACAAAGCATCGGTTTATAAAAGGAAACAAGGAAATGCCTTATTTTGAAAGTAATTTTTGCATCGTCGGCTGATGTGGTGAAATGAGGAATAGCGGCATCCTACACACACTAGTGGTATAGGTCCGCTTTACGTACCTTACGACGCAGTGAATGTACTATATGTTTTCATATACAAATGTAAATTGTCCCTGGTTATCGGATTAGAACTCATTTACTGAACAGTAGGTTATGGGCCTACGATGCTTAATTTGGCACCTCAGTAATTTAGTGAGTCCGCACATACAACATATGCAAAGTAACGAAAAAATACAAAATGAGCTGTCCATTGCCTTAGCTGCACACCACCTACGTTAAGGGTGTAGAAGGTCTTAGCTTAAACAGCAGTTTGCTTTAAGTAATGGGCTATGTGCCATGGGGCGGCATGGCCAGGGTTGTTAATCCGCAACTCTTTGAGCGCGTTGCCATAGTAACGACCAACATTTAGCTATCTGTGGTTTCAAGATCGGCAAATGGTTACCATGATATATGTATACCATGCAGAATAGTATCATAGGTATACTGAAGAAACCTCAGTTAAGCTCGGCGAGACCCATCCGGGTTAGACCCCCTAATGCGAGTAAGTCTTTGATAGTATACATAAGAATATATTCTGGGAACTTGTTTACACGGTAGAGATGGCTAGAATTATAAGCAAAAAATTAACCAACGTGCTTATATGATGGTATACCTCTAATTGTTCCGAAACTTTTTGTGTTTTGGTTTCTGATAGATAAACACCGTATTTTAAAACACAAATTATATTTCTTAAGGTTAACATTGCACGTGTTACGCTTGATTTGATTGAAGTATCTACACTAATATCGATCACTGAATATGTCAAAATGAAAATACCTTTTTGTTAAATAGAATTCTCGGTATAAAGCAAGTAAATGTTTAATCGTTATGCAACTAACTTAGGGATTGTGATGTCTAAGCACGTGATTTTCAATCATTGAAAAATTACTAGGTAAAAGGGTGATCCTAATTCTTATCGGAGACACCTCGTTTTGCAAATATCCAAGTGTAACTTTTAAATTTGTTTTTTGTTTTGTCTAGCAGCAGAGACGAGTCCCGATGCATCAAATCAGAACAAACCGTTTGTGCCGTGCAAAGTTTGCGGGGACAAGGCATCCGGATATCACTATGGAGTCACATCGTGCGAAGGTTGCAAAGGATTCTTTCGACGGAGTATCCAGAAACAGATTGAGTATCGGTGTTTGAGAGATGGCAAATGTCTTGTCATCAGACTCAACAGAAATCGGTGCCAATACTGCCGTTTCAAAAAGTGTCTTGCCGTCGGCATGTCGAAAGACTGTAAGTCATTGCGAGTTTGACCACTAGAAAAGGCACCATGTAGTGCGCTTAAGGGGCTTCTGCAAGAAAATAATGACGGTAGCAGTACTAGTAGTTGTAATAATAATAATTTCATTATGTGTTCTCAAATCGTGAAGAATTTTTAAGAGCGATACTTGGCTTTTGTGCCCTTTGATTAAATCAAATATATCGTTGAGCAGTTCATTATAGTGTAGTAGGTACCGTATTGATTTTTCTCTCTCTTTTACAAATTAGGGACACCGTTCATCATATGGCGTGGAGGTATGCAACTGAAGAACGTTGATTGTGCGCACCGCACTGCTGGAAATTCTCTACTACCGATTGTGATAACAAACTACAGATACTATTGCACCAATAACAAGACACTCTTATAACCTTCTATTGGTATCGAAATTCTCCAGAAGAGAAAACATAAATAACCTGTTGTATTCCCTGTTTATTGTTGCTTTTCAGCTGTCCGATACGGCCGAGTGCCAAAGCGGTGTCGGGAAAGACAAGAGGAGGCTCATGTGAGCTCGTCCGACGACCAAGCTGCAGCTGCCGTGGCCCTTTACGACATTATCCTCAGCATTTCTCAAGCGCATCTTGCACATTGTGCTTTTACACACGAAAAAACGCGTTCTTTAATACGAAAACCTATAATAATGGTATGAAGTAGACATGGGTATGCAACAGACTAGCTTGTTATCAAGTAAAATAGTTAGCTTAACTATGTGACTTTAGAACTATGACCATGGCACTGCATGTGTGGTGGAGGACAATGGGTGTGCTAAAGAATAAAGAATTATCGTATATTTTTTGTTGTTTTTTCTCTTTTCGCTGTTACATCCTTTATCGCAGCAGTAACTTCATTCAACTTTATTTTTCTAGAACAATCATAAAATTTATACTAGCGAAGTAATTTCAGTTATGGTAGCCCTTTGCCATTTATTAGGCACCTTACGGATTCCTTTGTAGTAAAGGTGTCGCCTTCACTTCCCGAAACTATTTATCGGTCAGCAGGTTTTGTGTAGAGTTAAATTATCTTGGCGCTCTCAAGGCCGACGAATAAACTATGTGAGTTAGAAATTTTTAGGCGAAGTGCAAGGTGGTTTCCGGCACTGTTAAAGCTAGGTGAAAACAAATGTCATGCAGAAAGACCTTTTCACCACTTTCTTAACCTGAGAATGATTTTCGCTCTTCAACTGGACTGTTCAATTTCGCTAGATTATAAGAATTAGAAATACGAACCAGCATTTTTTTCATGTTCCACTAGAAACACACTAACATTTTCCTTTGGCGAATAGTTTACTTATCCAGAATAGATGAAAATCTCATCAATAGAAATAATTGGATACGGAAAATAATTCTTTGCAACTTTTTTAAAGTGCTCGTTGAATCATTTCCAATTGGTCAGCAAGTTCCTGCCGAATACGAGCGAACATCCCTATAGCGGTGCTTAAGACTCTCGTCTTCTGCCTTAGTGGTATTCATTTGCACCTAAGAAGCAAACAGCGTACAATGTCTCAAAGACCCCCGTTTATATGATACATGTACTACGTTGTTGCTACTAAATATAAACGTTAAATGGCTTAGGTAATCGAACAACCTTAAGGCGATACTAGAGCAAACGGCGGCTCAACAAGTAGAACAATATCTTCCTTGAAGTAGAAGTATCTATGCAGATATTATTAAACCGGATACGTTGTTCATACTTGTAATAACAACGCTTTTTTCCCTATAGACAATTCCCGAAGTTAAACTTGAGGGTGGTGGCTCAACTTGTGCCAGTGTCGAATCTCAACGAGTTGGATGGTGGCAGCAACTTGCGGCTTTGGTCACTCCTTCGATCCAGGACGTAGTTGAATTTGCCAAGCGAATCCCGGGCTTTCTTGAATTTGCTCAAGACGATCAACTAATCTTGATCAAGCTCGGTTTCTTTGAGGTGTGGCTTGTGCACGTGGCAAGGAGCGTATTACCGGACGACGAAGCCTCACGAGGCGCTGTTACGTTTGCAGACGGGACGTACGTCTCGCACGATCAACTGGACTTCATCTTTGACGTGAGTTGTAATGACTATGCTTGTGATGAAAACTTTAAGTGTTTTTTTTTTCTGAGTACTACATTATTCCGTTATTCTGTCAGATGAAAATTTTTCGTGTTAATATTTCATTATAGCTTGGAGGAAAAACTAACATCTATTTGTTTAGATTTGTTAATTGCCGTTTGTATGATAAGCGATCAGTAAGCTGAAACAGGTTGAAATAGCCTAGTTTAGTACTGATTTACACAATTATATTAACCATTATCGACCATTTCAGCCGGACTTTTCGACATCGATGTTTAATTTCTTCACGTCATTTAATGGATTAAACCTTAACGACACAGAGATTGGCCTCTTCTGTGCTGTAGCCCTTTTGACCAACGGTAATTACAACATACCAAGACAGCGCATCAATATCTATTTATGTCCTCTAATTGTCAATCGGTAAAACTGGAAAAGAAGCTGCTGAAATGAGGGCTGTTGATTGGCTTTTAGTCGCTTTAGATCTACGAAATGGTTTTCGTCAACTCGACATATTCGTTCACTATAAATCACATATTTTGTTCGATATGAGATCAGGCTTTCTCTGATCTAACGTGAAAATATTTTATAGCTGCACTTTACATGCATTTGGGGATATTTTACGTCAAATATTCATCGATCCTTACTAGGTAGTTATTTCTAAACATTTTTCGTTCACTTTACAATTATAATAATTTACTCCAGAAAAATCCACAAGCAATTCCCACACAGTTAATTTACTTCCGCCTTGTATATTTTTGCTCTGATTTCAACAATTTCAGCGTTCTCCGAGCGATCAAACCTTTACGATAGCAAAACCGTGGAGCAATGTCAGGCAAAACTTGTCGAAGCCCTGAAGCTACAAATGCTCCGAAATCACCAAGGTGATCAACAGCTCTTCAACCAGTTGATTGGCAAGCTACCAGAGCTAAGACAGTTAGGACGGCGGCACGCTGAGCATCTACAATGGTTCCGGGCCCGATGGGAAAGCCTACAAATGTTACAGCCGCTGTTCGCCGAAATTTTCGATATTCCCACTGCTGCCTCCGGCTAGCGGCAAATAGAGACGACCTACAGCTGCTGGGACAGCGATTTACCAACTTTCCGAGCAGGAGGACTGGCTTTGTAGAAGAGGGCAACGCGATCAAGTTCGAATAGTTGCAAGTGCATATTAGCTATGCGTCTATTATCGTTCTGGCTGCTGTTGCGTTTGCCAGCCGTCATTTTTAGACGTTGCACTCGTATCTATTCCAACTTTCAGTTCACTTCAGTGAAAATGAAGCTGAGAAGGATGTCTAACGGCAAACTCTATGAAGTTGCTGATCTATAATTGATCCTTTGAGTGCTGGAAAATTGACTACTATAAGCCTTGACTGGTGTACGTTAGCATGCTGTATACGATTTGATTACGTATCTTCAACTAGAAATCCTGCTTAAGTCAGTTGGTAAAATGTGCTAGCTGAGGTAGGCTTCCTATTTTCTAACAGTGATGGTAGGTTACACATCGTGTCGTCTCTACTCCGCCGTTGTCCTCTGATAACCGACGATGGTGTAGTTATGTGTTTTCCTATAGTGGTATAGCTAGCAGGAGGCTGGGAACGAATGAAGAAGAAAAGCTGGGAAGCAAGCAAGAACCGAGAAGCGCATTTGAGACTGTTGGTTCTATGCATAGACCTACGATGGGTAGACATGTTGTTGTTAAAGCGGGGTTCAAATATATATATATATATATATGAAGTAGGTAAATGCTAGGAACTCAATAAGTAGTAGTAAATTCAACAAAAGCAGAGGACATACCAGCGACATCTGTGGTGAATATTCGCCAGAGGAACAACAGAATAGATACATAATTCATCTGGTCACATCGTACCACCGAAGCCTACTACGGAGCCGGGCTCACACTGCTGTTGCCAACTAATTTGTAGGTCAAGCTTTCTACTGTTTGACCTGCTAAGGCCAACTCAGAGTGACCGCGTTAAGTTTTGGTGTATTTCATTGGCGGCCTTTTATTTTTAATTTCGGGAAATAGAATATTACTAACAGCCTACTTAAGCGGCTACCTATGTTGTACTTCACTGAAATACTACGCGTACTGTTTATAACTGCGTACGCATTTCTGATGCTATATTGGTGCCAGGAAGTCCTCTGTGAGATTACTGAATCTCATTGGACTACCTTCAATAAGCTTTTCTCATTCATTTGTATACATTGACAATTGCAGCTCTCTCCTGGGCTCGATTTAGAAATACGTACAGACATGCTCGGTATTAATATACGCTAATTGTGTTAAGGAGCTATTAATTAGTTGCGGGTTTTGCTAGCAGCAGGATCGCAAGGATAAGGCGTGTTAACCGTTTTGCGACCTTAGCTTTCGAAATAACTAGGGTTGATGAGCATCTAAGTCAAATGAGCCTGAGATTATGACCCCGTACCACTCCAATCTGAAAGATTGAACTGAAATGGTGCATTATTTTATAGGATAATTAAGTGTCCTTGATTTTCTACATAGCTTGTTAAAAAGACTATGTCATACTTTTTAATTTTGACGAACCTAACCTTTTTCATTATGGCAAACGCCTAATTGGTTATTGTGCATCCTTTTATGGATGCTTATCAGGCAGAATTATTATTCTTTATTTGACTTTCGGATCTTTTAACAGCAATGGACATCCTAGCATCAATATGTCTTATATAATCATATTGTAAACATTATTGAATAGATCATCAAGAGCCATAAGTCATTACGGAAAGCTCCGGGTAAATTCTATTAATCGAGACCTGTTCCCATGTTCAATGACCGCGGGTCAAACGACCTCTTCATTGTACATATCATTTTATTATTTGATAGAATCAGTAGTCATATGATTAGTAAATCATTCAATCGGTCGCTCAACAAATGAAGAGATACTGTGAAAAGTCAAATTATATATATAC